>NC_041391.1:36378576-36393927 GCF_002162155.2 Triticum dicoccoides | reverse complement strand
AAATAAGTCGGGGAAGTTGGTGTGGGTCCAACCCCCCCGACAATCTCGCGGAAGCAGCTCCAGAGGAACCGGGCGGAGGCGCACGCGAAGAAGATGTGGTTGGAGTCCTCGGGGACAGCACAGAGGGGGCAGATACCAGTGCCTGGGCCATTACGCTTGCGGACCTCCACACCGGATGGGATCCGTCCACGGATCCACTGCCACATGAAGATGCGGATCTTCAGTGGGAGACGGACGGACCATACCATCAAGAGGGGGGGAGCGGAGGAGGGGGCAATGGCCATGTAGAGCGATTTGGTAGAGAACTGGCCCGACGACTCCAAGTGCCAACGCACACGGTCTTGGGCTCCATCCACCAGCGGCTCATGCAGAGCGACACAATCAAGCAGCTCACGCCAGGCGGCGGATTCCGCAGGCCCAAATGGCCGACGAAAGCGAGGCGCCCTAAGTCAATAAGGGCCCTATCAACAGAAATCATGGGGTCCACAGAGATGAAGAAGAGGATGGGGAAGCGAGCCGCAAAGGGGGAGTCGCCGGCCCATCGGTCAAACCAGAAGAGCGTCGAGAGGCCAGACCCTACCGAGATAGAGGTACCAATGCGGAGCACAGGGAGGAGCTGGACGAGGGACTGCCAGAACTGAGAACCTCCCGACTTCTGGCAGAAGGCAAGGGGTTGGCCGCGCAGGTATTTATTCCAGATAATGTCCAGCCATAGGCCACCCTGACCCTGCGAGATGCGCCACAGCCACCGGGATAGGAGGGCAATATTCATCCGCTTAGAGCACATGATCCCCAATCCACCCTGCTCCCGAGGCTTGCAGATGTCAGGCCAGCTGACCATGTGATACTTCTGCTTGCCGTGCTCGCCAGCCCAATAGAAGCGGGACTGGATTTTGGCGATCTCCTTATGGAGAGATTCGTGGAGGCTGTAGAAACTCATAAGAAATAAGAGGAGGCTGGAGAGGGAGGAGTTGATAAGAATAGTCCGGGCCGCCTTGGAGAGCCACCTCCCCTGCCAGGGCTCGCATCTAGTCTGGAGCTTGGTCACGGAGGGGCGAAGATCGGCGGCCAAGAGGCGCGAGTCACTGATGGGCGTCCCAAGGTAGGTAGTGGGGAACGAGCCCAGGCGGCAATTAAGTCTATTGGCGATGGCCACTGACTCAGCGGGAGAGTATCCCATCACCATAACATCGCTCTTATCAAAGTTGATCTTGAGGCCCGACATCTGTTGGAAGCAAAGAAGGAGGAACTTTAGGTTGGTGATATCCAGCTCCTTGCCTTCAACCATGATGATCGTGTCATCGGCATACTGGAGGATGGAGATCCCCGCGCCCCCGGAGAGATGGGGGGTAATACCACGGAGGTGGCCCGCGGCTTTTGCCTTGTCTAGAATGGAGGCCAAAGCGTCCACGACCATATTGAAGAGGAACAGGGAGAAGGGGTCGCCTTGGCGCACCCCACAAAGGGTAGGGAAGAAGGGGCCGATCTCGCCGTTAATGTTGACCGCCGTGCGACCGCAAGAGACCATTTGCATGACTCTCGTGATCCACCGGTCGTCAAAGCCCTTTCGCAGAAGAACTTCCCTAAGGAAGGACCAGCTAACCGTGTCATAGGCCTTGTGAAAATCGATTTTCAGAAAGACCGCCTTTAGGTGTTTGACCCGGACTTCATGAAGGACCTTGTGCAGGACCAGGACACCATCTAGGATGTACCGGCCCTTAATGAACGCCGATTGGTTAGGGTGAGTGATCCGGTCAGCAAGCAGGGTCACCATATTGGCGTACCCCTTGGCCAGGATCCGGAAGATCACATTGATGACCGTAATCAGGCGGAACTAGCGGATGTCCGTCGCCCCAGGGACCTTGGGAATGAGGGAGATGGTCCCAAAGTTGAGGCGGCCAAGGTCAATCGAGCCCACGAAGAATTCCTCGAAGATGGCCATGATCTCAGGCTTAATCACGTTCCAGAAGGTCTGGAAGAAGATGACCGGAAGACCGTCAGGGCCCGGCACCGAGGAGGGGTTCATACCCCTGATGGCCTCCCAGACCTCCTGTTCAGAGAAGGGGGCCGTCAGGGATGTGTTATCGGCTTCAGAAACCAGATGGGTGCCGGTCCAGCAATCAAGGGCGAGAGAGAGACCGCTCCGAGGAGCGGGGGAGAAGAGGGAACGATAGAACCCATCAACATGGGAGCGGATGTCCCGGGGGTCCTGAAGGAGAGAGGCTCCATCCCAAAGGCAGGGGATGGTGTTGCGTCTGCGACGCCCGTTGGCGATCACCTGGAAGTAAGCCGTATTCGCGTCACCCTTCAAGACCCAACGCTGAGCGCCCCGGATACGCCAATAGGCCTCCTCATCAGTGTAGATCACGAAGAGCTGGTCCTCGAGGTCATAGCGGGACAGCCACTCATCCGGGGAGAGACCAACCGCGTCAGCCCGGAGGTCAAGGGCCTGGATCGCAGTCAGCAGCGCCCTCTTACGCTCCCTGGTGTCACGGCCCAAGTTGGCTCCCCACCCCTTCATAAATTGCCGAGCACGCTTCGCACAGAAGTGCCACGCGTCTATGGCGGAAGGGGGGCGGGGGTGGGGGTGGGCACGAGCCTCGATCCAACGAGCACTGACGGCGTCGGAGAATCCGGCCTGGGAGAGCCAGAAGGACTCGAAACGGAACCGAGGGGGAATCTGAGGACGCTCGTCCGCGGAGGAGAGAAGCAAGGGGACGTGATCCGACCCAATCCGGGTGATGGCACGAAGAGAGGCTAAGGGGCATCGGAGGTCCCACTCGGGGGAGACTAGGACCCTGTCCAAGACGGAGAGGGTCGGGGAGGCTTGGCGGTTGGTCCAAGTAAAACGGGCCCCAACCCGATCAATTTCCCGGAGGGCAAGGTCGGCAATGAAGTCGTTAAACATGTCCATCCGGGCAAAACTAACATTGCCATTATTCTTGTCATCCGCAAATCGCAGCAGATTGAAGTCCCCCCCGACAACAACGGAGAGGGAGGCGGCCGAGATTTTCCGGTGAAGCTCCTCCAGGAAGGAAGCCGACCGACTATGGTCGGCCGGGCCATAGACTATGATGATCTCCCACTTGAAGTTAAGCGATCTCTCGAAGACCTCCATGCTCACGAAAATTCGCCCCGATCCATGCTGCCCACCTCAAAGGTGGCATCCTTCACACCTAAGAGGATGCCGCCCGAGTGACCCGCGCTCCCACTAGAAGGGAGCCAGTGCCACGCAAAGAGGTGAGAGCTCAGCCGGTCAAGCTCAGGAAGCGCAAATTCACGACGCATGGTCTCCTGCACGGCCACGATGTCTATGTGCTCATCTCGCATGTACTCCACTAACTGGCGGCAGCGGCCATCATGGCCGAAGCCGCGGATATTCCAGAAGAGGGCTCGCATCAAGGAACCATTGGGGGGCTGCTTGACCCCAGGACACAGGACGCTCTAAGCGCTCGAAGAGCCGCCGTGCGGGAGCGGGTGCGTCCCCGGATCTCCGGCCCGGCCCCCGAGGAAGGGGGAGCCACCTGCCGCGTCCGAGGAGGGGGGGCAGAACCCCTGGTTAGCGCAGGGGCAGGGGGAACAGCGAGGGCCGCTCGAGCCTCCGCCAGTTTCCCGTCAAGAACCTCTCGGGCCCTGATGGCCGCAACCTGGGCGAGAGGGGGGCCCACCTCCCCACGAAAGATGATCGCGGAATCAGAGGCCACTTTGGCGAGATGGCCCAGAGGAACAGATACAAGAGCAGAGAAAGAACAAGACGAAGTAGAGGGGGGAGCGGAGGGCGTACCTGGCTCCAGGTTGCGGGCAGCAGCGCGGAGCTGAGCCCGCTCGGGGATGGGAAGCGCCGGGCGGCCCTCGGGGTGGGCAGCGTCCAGCCGAGCACTCCGGCGGGAGGCCACCACCGGGGAGGAAGCCGACCGGCCGCGGCGGGAGTAGGCGGCAGTCCGGGGGGGCTGGGCTGCCAGAGGGGTGATGATCCGGGCCGTCCCCTCCCCAGGGGGCGACGAGGGAGAGGCCAACAGCCCCGGCCCCGCACAGCCTAGGGGGCTCTGGGTCACGGGTAGAGGAGCGACCCGAGGAGGAGAGAGCGCACCCGAGGCCGAAGAGCATGCCCCAGAAGGAGCCCAAGGGGACGACGGGGCCGGGGGCGCGTCGGGCGGCGTGGAGAGGACGGTGGCGGGGGGAGGCGAAGCCGGAGGGGGGGCATCCACAAGAGGCGACGCCCCACCCTCAGGGACCGCCAACGGAGCGGAGAGCAGCCCTTCGGTCAGGCCGACTGGGGCCATCCCCGGAGGCGGGGGGGAGACGGGGGAGTGCGGGGAGGAGGTCGGGCGGACCACCAGGCCGACACTGGAGATGTCGCTCCCCTCGGATGACGACCCGTCAGGGATCGGCGGGTCATCCACCATGGGGCCGGGAGCAGCCTGGCGGCCCTTGCCCCCCGTAGCCGGAGGGGGGGGCGAGGGGGAGGGGGAGCGGGAACCCTCGGACGCCCCCTCCTCGTCAGAGCGGTAGGAGCGAGAGTGATGCCGGCCGTGGAAGTCTCCCCCGGCCCCCTGGTGGTCGTCAGGGGGGCCGACGTCGAGGGAGCGGGGGCGCCCAACATGGTTGGGCGGCTCGGGGGCGATCCTGAGGTCGAAGCCCTGGTCGTTGAAGAAGACCCGGACCGAGGTGTGCAGCTTGGTGGAGTCGAGACACTTGACCTTGACCCGCACCTCCTCCTCCTTGCGGAGTGAGAGCTCGTCGACCACCACCACCTTGCCAAGGAGGCGAGACATCTGGCGGATGACGAGCTCTGACCGCGCGATGTCAGGGAGACCAGAGATGAGGATCCAGGCGGTGTCGAGGACAGCCACGGCCTGAGCGTCGAGAACTGGCTCGGAGATCTCGACAACCAGCTGGTTGAGCGCGAGAGTGATCCGGCCACTACGCGTGGCGTAGCCGTAGCTGACGGAGTCGGGGAAGACGACAGAGAAGATGTGACCGGCGGTGGGGGTGACCACCCAGTCCCACTGGCGGCGGTAGAGGTGGTTGAGCTCGGCCTCGATCATCTCCGGGGACACCACCCCATCCACGACGGCGACAATCGCCTGAAGGGATGGCGAAGGAGGAGGGGCGTCCGGGACCTCAAGGTGGAAGAAGCCCAGCCCCTCGATCCCGTGACCATACATCATGAGCTCAGAGACCACCGGTCTGGCCGGGCACAGAATGGCGGGGTGGCCAGGGTCCTTGCAGAGGTAGCAGCACTGGGAGTTGACACATGCAACCTGAGAATTAATAAGGGTAATAGCGTATTTAGGGAGTTTAATGACTCCCAGCAAATAGGAGGGGGCGCGAGATAGGCAAGCATGCACTAAAATGAGTCTCTTACCTCGGGATAAGAGCCTCCCTCTCCATTCTGCAGCCCTCATAATGATACTATCTACTACAGGTTGTAGGTCTTCTCTCCTCAACTTATTGTGGTGGAGTGGAACACCAAGATATTTAATAGGAAAGCTACATAATTTACACCCCAAAGATTGAGCAAACATTTGGGCTTCCCCTTCATCAATATTGATGGAAACAAGGTCACATTTATAGAAATTAATTTGCATCCTAGATAATTGTTCAAAACAAGAAAGCAACCATTTCAAATTCTCCGCATGGTCCAAATTCTTATCCAGCAAGAGTAAGGTATCATCTTCATATTGCATACTGATGACACCAGAGGGGTTTGTCATCGAAAAAACCACAGATATCAGATTTTTGCTAGCAGCTTTAATAAGCATCCTAGTTAAAACATTAGCAACGAAATTAAATAGGAGGGGGGAAACAGGGTCCCCATGTCTAAATACTTTGCCTTATAAAAAAAAAACAATTCACTATCAGCGTCATTAGTTCTGGCACGAACAGAGCCATTTGAAACTAAGGAGTTGATGTTCCAACTGGGGCTAAAGCCTCTACTATGCAAAACTTCCATGATAAAGTTTCTATTAATCATATCATAAGCTTTTTCATGGTCAAGCTTAAGAACAAAACCAGACAATTTAGCAGAAGCAACAGAGTGGAAAATTTCATGAGGTGCAACAACTCTCTCCATGATAAATCTCCCATTCATGAAGACAGATTGATTTGGAGAGACAATGCCATTACAAACAGGTCCAAACTTGTTTGTGACACATTTGGGCCTATTTATAAGAGTTGAGTGTAAGCTTTCGATAAAGAAAGATCAGTTTATTTTAGTCAAAAATATTAACTAGTGGCTAAAATAGCTTGTTTTCTAGAACTATGTTGGTACAAAAAGTTAACCACATGGGCCTGATTCTAAGCTCTCCGCAAATTACCTATTGGCAAGACAATTGTAGCTCATTAGTCAAAGTGATTAAGTGAAAATCGATGTACGTCTATAGTCAACATGAGAACTTTTGAGCTTTATAATTGATACACAGTATGGTTAAAGTCAGTATCAACCCTATCCATACAGAGGACTGGCCGGATCCAACAGCTAAATATAAATGACCTATGTATCGTTGCGATTACCTGCTGAGAGCCAAAGAAAATGCAAGGTGCTGAGAGTAGGTTATCTTTCGCTGCATATATAGCAGATCAGTAGTGGCTTGTGCAATTCCATCATTTTGTGGTTCTACGTCTCCTTTAATTCAGTAGCTTTTTCAGATGACTGAGATAGTACCTTTTTTTAAAATAATCGTGAAGGGGATGGTAGGTCTCAGGATGAAAAAATACACATGGAAGAACAAGTGTGGCTGCTGGAAGCTCCAGCGAAGGCCGACTGTGAAGAAAGAACGGTGTGACGGTGTGACGTGAGGAAGGTGAAGAGAAACTGTGGCTAGGGTAACCATCAGAAAGAACATTGTGTCTACCCGCAAAAAAAAAGAAAGGTACACTATGTCTACAACGAGTACAGTTTGTCCTATAGTCATCCGCGCGTGGCACATATATATCATGAGCTACATCCTTGCTTTTACCTGTCTTCCCTAGCTACTTTGCACCGGCAGAAGTTCCATCGTTGCTTGCCGTCTCTTAATTCATTTGAGAAAGTGTGGTCACCTTAAGCCCAATCTACGTAACAAATGTCATGCAACTAATTTCTACAGAAAGCAACGATCTGCTGGTAGTTAAAATGGCTTGGCTTGCTTCCAGGAGTTCATGCGGCCGGTGCTCCTGTCAGGTCAGCAATTTTGCTACGACATTTTTAGCTTTTTCTTGGAGTAACTAGTATGAAATTTTTATGGAGTTACCATTTTTGAAAATTTTGGAAATGGTGGTGCACAGAAAATCCTCTTATTATTTTTTGATATGGAAACTATACCTTAACGACACGATCCAGCTGTCATTCTCTGGGCAAAGATGAACAGACTATATTGGTCATTTTATTAAACAGTTGCTTACTAGTGAAATTATGTTCTGGTTTCAGTATTTTTTTCGTTCGAAAAGGAGGCTAAAATCACCAGCCTCTCTGTCAATGTGATGGGGGAAAAAAAATCTTATACGACCTGGGTCATATGACTTCCGTCGTGAGACCCGCTTCCCCTGCTAACACCTAGCAAACAAATCTCAAAGCACCCTCCCCCTTTCTTCCACCTCTGACTTCGCTCTCTCCTCTTTTTTGTCCTCCCGGCGGCCATCATTCTCCTAGACTTCTGCACAGGATCGCAGTCGGTCCGAGGGCTTAGACGGCGTGTAGTGTCAATAAAAAGGTCGTAAACCTCCCTGTGGTTTTTTCTCGTGGTCTCCCAATCTTGCGTCGCCCGGATCTTGCGGATCCATCTCGACTTCTGCACGGGCTCACCCTTGATGGTGACAGCGGAGAAGCTCGTGCTGATGGTGACCATGCAGCCTGAGCATGGCAGGGACTCTGTCATTGATGGCTGGTACTGGAAGGAGGCGGCATGGGAGGAGATGTAGGGGTGTAGGGATACAACAGGGGGAGTGTTTTTGTTGGACTTGTGTCAAATATAGTATACAAGGTAGGTTACAATTGGACTTGTAGTTGTATTGTGTTTAGATAGGCTATGAAGTCGTGCCCAAGTAGGACACTTGTATCTTAGGCCTCTAATATATAGGGGGGCTAGACACATGATGTAACATATGCCAACATAATAGCACCGAAACGCAGGGGAAGCCGGCACATGTGCCGGCGTCCAGTGCGACCGGGCGCGGTATTGTGGCGGTGTCATGGGGAGGAGCGCCCATAGTCAAGCCCCGGAGATGTAGCCATATCGATTAACCTCGTTAACAAATTTCGGTGTCGTGCTCGTGTGATTGCTTGGTCCTCGGAAGATCGACTACGTGCCACGGATTTATTCTAACAAATTGTATCATGAGCAAGGTTGAAAGAGGATCGTGGTCGGCTGTAGCAGTACCTTGTCGCAGCGTGGGACGTTACGCCGCGGAAGCGCGAGGCGCCTGCTATGGAGGCAGGAGGCCTATGTCGGGCGCGTGACGCTGGAGATGGCTAGGTGCAGACGCGTTGTTCTGCTGAGGAGCCGGAGAGCGTCGGGCGAGCGGTGCAGGCTGCAGAGGACAGCAGCGATGCGTACGTGCAAGCCATCTTCGGCGGCGGCGGCGATCCGTGGAGCTACGCGAGTTAGGGCAGGTTGCCCAGGCATCGCGTTGAGAGGCTTAGCGGAGCAGGCCAGATCGCCTCGATGTGTTGTGGCCCAGTAGGGGCTGGCCGAGCCAGGCCCAGGTGCGGGCGCAAGTAGGCTGGCTGCACTTCTGAGATTTGTTTTGAGAAAAAAAAGAGGACCGAGTCCTCATGCATACGACGCAAGGCAACATATTGTTTTGAGCGAGAAAAGAAAGTCAGCGTGATATAGAACCATCCAGGAGAGCAGGGCAAAGCAAAGCTAGCATTGGTTCGTGCCCCAGGCAGAAATCAAAGCAGCACTCCAAAAGTTTTTTGGTGAAGCATCAAGTACTAGTATAGGAGCTCTCGTGAGTAGCAAAATTCAATAATATTTGATCTGGTGTTTCTGCTGCTTGCACACGAGAAGTGTACAGGGAGTTTGTGTTTTGCTATGTGCATCCGGAATGCAGGGCATCGTGTTTGGAAGCTTGGATGGATAATTTTTCGCAGGGTCAGCCGCACAAAGAACTATGGCGTCATCGGATACCAAGTTTGAGGTGGAGAAGTTCACGGAACTGAAAACCTTGAGTTATGGCAGACAAGGGTGAAAGATTTGTTGGCACAATGGGGATGCTTGTAGGCCTTGCGGGAAGTCATGTCAGCTGAGATGAAATTATCATGTGATGGATGGAAATTCGTGAAGACGATTTGGGAGCCTTGAGCGTGTCATACAGTCGAACGAGTTCGACTGGGTCGGATTAGGTAGTCTGACGGATCGACGCAAGTCGGTTGGTACAGAAGACGGTGGTGGAATCGGCGACGACGACATAGGTGCGTGATGCTGATAGTGACCGACTTCTGGGCATGGAAACACGTGGTGCAGGCCCGAGGGCTTGTGTGGCTTCGACAAGACTATGGCGTGGGGTTGATTCAAGATTGTGCACATGAGAGCTTGAAGTCGACGGGGCGCGAGGGTGGACTGATCATCTACCATGGAGTCATGTTGAAGGTGGAGCTGGATTGAGGGGCTACGGCTTAAGACGTCAGAGAGTCGAAGCCTATTTCAGCAGGAAAAGCGAGTGACACGCAAATCGGACTGGAGCCCAGTGGTCTGATGGAAGCGTGAAACTCGTCATTGATCGGTGATGATCGTTGGTACTCTGCAGTGGGGGTTGAGTGGTGTGGTTTCGCGACCCTTGAGACGCGACCGGGACAGCGGAGGCTCGACGCGGTAATAGCGGCGAGGCGTGCGGTATGCACGGGACATGGAGACGGGCCAGGGTCTGGTGGTCATACATGTGGTGAGACAACTGCGAATTTGACTCGGGATGATTACAAGCAACGATGAAATTCCTTCAAGTTTCAGACAGACAGTCAAGAAAGGAGCGGTGATGTTGAGTTCAGGTAACTCTTATGTGTGACACCCGATATGTGAGTTGTTCACTTTCACGCAGGTCAGTGATCGGTGTGTGATGGTGTTGGACTGATACTCTGGAAGTTGGGAGCGCAAATTAGAGTAATGTGAAACTTAATTTTGCTCGAGTGTTGACTGTGGTCAAGAAAAGAAGTGACTACAAGTTGCAGGTGGAGTCACATGGAGTCTTGGAGTAGCAGCGGTGCTCATGGGATAGGCTCAAGTCCAATGTACATGGAAGTTTGACGCATGGACAAATCCAAGATGGTGGGGTATATTCGCCAAGGTGGAGTTTGTTGGAGTTGTGTTGAATAGTGTACAAGGTAGGTTACAATCCTAGGCCTCTCATATATAGCGGGGCTAGACACACGATGTAACCTATGCAAACATAATAGCACCGGAACGCAGGGGAAGCCGGCGGCATGTGTCGGCGTCCAGGGCGACCGGACGCGGTATTATAGCGGTGTCATGAGGAGGAGCGCCCATAGTCAGGCCCCGGGGATGTAGCCATATCGGTGAACCTCGTTAACAAATCTCGGTGTCATGCTCGTGTGATTGCTTGGTCCTCGGATGATCGATTACGTGCCTCGAATTTATTCTAACAGTTCTGATGTGGTCTGGTTCCAATTGGTTAACTAGCTGCTCGATGAGAGAGAGAGAGAGAAATTAGTGGTTGAAGAAAGGGAAGATGCTTTGAGATTCGTTTTGCCAACTGCCGGCGGGGGAAGCATGTCTCACGACGGGGTCTACAACCCAGGTCGTATAAAAAGTTTTTCCAATGTGATGCACATATACATATTTATTAATGTTGATGCGAGACAGCAAGGTCAAAGTCATCAACAAGTGAAGTACATAAAGAAAAGCAACTACGACCGAACAATTATAAGATATGAATATAACATCACCGACTATGTTGACTTCTTCCGCAGCAACGTCTTTGAGGAATAAAAGCCCTCACGTGACAGTCGTCATGGAGAGAACGTCTTCAACAAGGTACCCGCTGCTGAGCTCGTCCACTACAGGCCAAAAGTAGGTTTCTTGCCCCGCACATGTGTCTTCCATGCACCATCTTGACGACGGATCTTTCGATTGCTGCGCCTGCCAGTTCACTCCACGCTAGGCGGCGGTGTCTAGCAGATGGGTTTCTGTGACTAACACTGTAGTCAGCCAGCTAGTGTGCTTTTTGTTCTAGCCTGTCACATGCTTTGCTAGGTAGTCTGGCATTTAAGACGGTACAATAATCCATAGTCGTGCGCGTCTTCAATACAAGATCCACACAATCATAAGTTATCTAAAGACGACAGTTTCGTATGAAACATTTCCGTGGGAGCCATGGCCACATGCCCTTAATTAATCAAGTTGTTGTAGCTGGCCTAAGTTGTACTATACGTAAGCTAGGGAACACACATGTTACTATTCAGTTTTTCGGAAGACAATGGATTCACAAGGAAGGACAAATGAGAAGTTAAGACAATGGATTCACAAGCAAGGACTCACAAATATACTGAAACTTCACTACTCTGTGTGGTTGAGATCGCCCGGCTACATTGAACACTTTCGGTGCCCATAAGATCTTATGACAGGCGGGATCAATACTATATCAGTAGTTCAAGCGCATATGCATGCAAGTGTGTAATGCAGCTTGCCAGAAGTTGCTACGTGGGTTTTCATCTAGCGGTAATGTTTGGCCATAAAAGGTTAGGGTTCACGATCTAGTAGAATCGTTGCGTAAAGCAAAGTATATATGACTTGTGACCATCTTCTTTGCTGACAGAGAAGCATGACCACCAACTAGAACAGTTTTGTTTTCCACTTTCATTGGATAGATTGATCTGTTTATCTATTTCACATGCCATGGAGGGGTCTACTAGCTAAGATTGTGATGCATTGGGAATTTGGGCTAGACATCAAGATCAGATACCTGGTAACGCAGAAGGAGTTCAGCCTGATGATGACTGATAGGTGGTGCAATCGCGTACAATGCATTTCAAACCTGGAGTGCAGATATTTCTATGCAGAAATATTTCTATGCAAATGCTCCGGTGATATTATCTCAGTGCCGCCATGATTGTGTTGGACGTTCAGCTTGTTGGTCCATGGGCGTAACATCATGCCGTGAGTCTGTCTGAGCGCCCCAATACACCTGACGAAGGAGAGCCTCACTGAGCATCGACTCGAGGATCAAGACACAACTGATGAATCCTTACAGTCGAGGAACAAAACACAATTTATCATTCAGAAGGAGTCAAGGCCCGGCTGCCGGGCGTGGCTCAATGAAGATGAAGCCCATGGTATCGTTTGATCAAGAGATTGCCTTGCGGCCGCCACCTCTTACCACTCTGTTCTTCCCCTGGGTAAATTCTCTCGATTGTAGTGGCTTGTAGCAAATCCTTAGCAAGTTGAGTGTAGTTGTAGACTGACGGTTAACAGTGTGATGGCAGCACGATCACGTAGGCAACACGATCACGTGGAAACGAAAAGGCCTTTCCAGTGCCACGCGCTAGGTAGGGTGTCATGCCGTAGTGCCGTTCATTTGTAAATAGAACGAGTTGAATTACATCCAGTTGGATAGAGCTTAGGGCATCTCCAAAGCTGACCATCAAACCACCCGCAGCCTATCAGTACTAGGGAAAAGCCTAGTAGCAGCGCGGGTTTTAGGCCTTACAGTAGCACGTGCTGGTGCGCTACTGGTACGGTGCTACAGCTAAAGGTTAGCAGTAGCATGCCTTAATCCACGTTACTGCTATATCGACTTAGTAGTAGCGCTTTCCTAGAAGAGCACTACTGGTAATTAGTAGTAGCGCTTCTCCTACCCGCGCTACTACTATTATCTCGTATTTTTTTATTTCATGTTGTATTCATACACCTTTACACAAGTTTTCATACAACAGGAATTTAAAAATTGTTTTTTCATCATAATGAGTTATTACATCACGTGGTGAAAGAACCGTGGACTAGTTTCAAGTGGATGTCCATCCACTTGAAACTAATCCGTGGTTCTTTCACCCAATGATATAATAAATATCATCACCATCATCATATCATTAACAACTTATCATCATAATACATTATTGTTATATAACACCTCCTCAATATCATCGTTTTCATCAATGAGACATCACATAGCAAATTGGTCACTAGTCGTAATCACAACTACTCCTCATCATCAACTCTAACACATTGTACCGCATAATAAACATATTGTACCTCATAGGACCTATTACATTCTCTTAGGACCTACTATATTCTCTAAGGTAAAATAGTAAAAAACAAGATAGCCCGTGACTCTCCATTATGGAGAATGGAGATTATCCTATCTCAATTCTTGCCTTTCACTTAATGTTACTTCCAAGAACCTCCTTACGAATGTTCAAACATTTTTTTCATTCTTTGATTAGCATGTGTTCACCGTCTTTAAAATCCGATATGCACCGGTGAGATCCGTAGGTTGACCTGGCTGTAGGTTCAGAATTGCAAGGCGATCATTCTGATACATCAGATGAGGCACATAATCCATCAGGATTTTCTGTTGAAAAACATAGTAATAACTTCGTAGTTAGCAATGATGTACTAGTTTTAAAAGTATGCAAAAGATGCACGGATGTCGTAATAGTAAAAAATCTTACTAGGGTATCTCCATACAAGTTATCGTGGTTCAACACGTGCATTAGTGGCACGTATTCACCATAATTTGGAGGAGTTCGATAATATGTATTGTAATTCTCAAGAAAAGTACAAAATGCAATCAGATGATTTTTCTCCTTATAAGTTAATTCGGAGCCATCGGTGTAGTGGGTTTTGTCTACCATCTTCCACACGTTCTTTGAAGAATCGAAATAAGCTATCAATGGAAATAAGCTGTCAACTATTTTGAAATAAACAATATAAATTAGTTAATAACTATGTTTGAGAAACTCACATATCAGTAGAATCGGAAGCGTATCAACAAGGACCCAAATATCCATATTGTCTTGCTCGATGTCAGGATAACCAGGATCCATGGTGACAATCATACCCTCATAAAAACCATACATTTTGCAAAGTGCTTCCCAATTTTGGCAACCAAAATGGGTTACGCTCTGAGAATTATACAGATTTACTTCAAAATCCATATCATGATGGGTCCTTAGGTGTATTTTCTTTGTTTCAAAATTTTCATGGTCTTCAAAACTCATCCTCTCCAAGACATAGCGTCTTGCATGGCATGGGATAAGCTAGTCGAATTGTAAAAGATGGAAATTAGATGTTGAAATAGTTGAAGTCATACTTAATTACAAAATAAAACACTTGTCGTCGTTGTGTACCATTTCAACATCGAAGGTCTCCTCGAGCTTAATGCTGAAGCGCCGATCTTCGTCCAGCTGAAGGAACCTGTCCCACAGACCTCAATCGTTGTGGCACCAGCTGCACTCCCCCGGGAGACTTTCATCGTCCGAGTACGACATTTCCTACGTTCATAATTCAAAGATTAAACTTGTACAATTAAACATATGTACTAAAAAACCTAAATTAGATCATTATTTTTCGAGAAAATCCAGGCCACTCGATATTTCCTACATATTGTAGCACAAGTCATGCCAGAATTCACGGAAAAATCCGGCATGACCTTTGCTAAAAAGGACATATCGAGCGTCTGAAATTTGCCAGAACATAAATTAATCAACACTCCGACAAAACATAGGCCACTCAGAGGTGTAACCTGAACATGACCGGCCACTTGGGCAACCACATATCCTATTTGACCAAGACAAGATATACATGGAGATTTGGCTGGTCTCACCTCGAGGTCGGAGGGGGTCGGTGACGGGGACGACGGCGGGGATGATGGAGGGGCTCCTTGATTTCTGCAAAAGCAAAAACCCTATAAGTTATCACTAATACATCCCGAATAATTGCTTAAACTAAAAAATTAACAACAAATATGACATGTTCAACTAGTTCTATTAAATCAACTAGTTCTTACTAAATATAAACTTACTATAAATAGAAAAAAACTAGTTCTTTCTAAAAATAAAGTAGTTCAACTAGTTATATTAATTATCTTACTAAAAATACATTAGTTCTATTTATTCAACTAGTGCAACTAGTTTATTAATTTACTTACTAAACTAGTTCAACTAAAACTAAACTAGTTCAACTAGTTTATTAATTTAATTACTAATTATTTTAAACACTTACTAAAAACCGTAAAAAAAACTACATTATACAATAGTAAAAAACATCTACTATTAACCATACTGCCCTAGTTAACTAGTATCATGACTAGTACTAATTAACATCTACTACTACTAAAAATCATTATCTATGAACCCTCAATTAACATGTACTACTATTAAAAACATCTAGTACTAACTAAGCAGAGAGAAAGGGG
>NC_041391.1:36372882-36377961 GCF_002162155.2 Triticum dicoccoides | reverse complement strand
ACAGAGAGGGGACAGACGGTGGCGGGGAGGTGCTCGGCGACAGAGAGGTAGGGGCGGCGAGGGCGGGCTCAGGATCTGGAGGCGGCGGTGCTGGGCGGGCTCGGGCGGCGGCGGTGAGGTCGAGGGCGGCGACGGTGAGGTCGAGAGCGGCGGGGGTGGCAGCGGTGAGGTTGAGGGCGGCCTCAGGCGGCGGCGGTGAGGGCAGGCTCGGGTGGCGGCGACAGATGAGTAGATGAACAGGGGGAAACGAGGACTTAGAAATTTTTTGAGCCCGCGGGTGGTTAAGTCGAACTAGCAGTAGCGCACTTTAGTAAACGCGCTATAGCTAATGTAGCAATAGCGCATTTTACATAAAAACGCTACTGATAAGTCTAAGCACGCATCAAAAATATACATTGGTCATCATTGATCTTTTTGTGTAGAATCTAAATAGTCAACATGAATCCTCACAGTACCTATATAGGCACTGGTCAAGATTCATATTGCAGCCACAAATCCTACACATATAGTTCAATGAAGACCAAGTGCTCGAGATAGTTTGAGAAGTAAGATATTTAAGGTGGTAAACACCTTGTTCGCTTAACAGTATGGGAATATTTAAAGTTAATTAGGTGCAATACTTAGCAGCAGCGAGTTTTGAAGAAGAACGCTGATACTAAGTACTTTAGTAGTAGCGCGTCCAGGGAAGGGCGCTACTACTATATCTACCCTGGAGCCAACGCCGTGGCAATTATAGTAGTAGCGCTTGTTTCACCTAGGGCGCTACTGCTACCGTATTATTAGTAGTGAGTTTTCGTCAAGCACGCTACTGCTAATTAGCAGTAGCGTTTGTTTTTAAACCGCGTTGCTGATAAGATTCTGTGTATAAGGTTTTCCCTAGTAGTGTATTGGAGAGCACGGTCCGGATGCTCTTAGCTATCCAACGCGGAGCTATATCAGAGGCCGACCGGCCCGAACGCGTTTTCCCCGCAAACTCAAAAGAAACTTGGGGCACTTTCAGAGAGTCTGGACAGCAGCCACATATGACTACGAAACCACGGGTCCATCCAACACCCATGTCGGACATCGCATCTTCATCCTCCCACCATTATTTGCATTTGTTTTCCCTCTTGCCTTTGTCACGACTGCACCACCCCGTACGCCTTGATAAACCCTTGCCAAAACTCGACAACCCCGTCACCTCCATCGCTACACCAGGGCTGCACGCTGCTTGTCCTCCACCGTCCTTACACGCCTCTCCTACTTCTGCCTTACAAGTACCTGAAGGAAATATGCCCTAGAGGCAATAATAAAGTTGTTATTTATATTTACTTATATCATGATAAATGTTTATTATTCATGCTATAATTGTATTAACTGGAATCTTAGTACATGTGTGAATACATAGAAAAAACATAGTGTACCTAGTATGCCTCTACTTGACTAGCACGTTAATCAAAGATGGTTAAGTTTCCTAACCATAGACATGTGTTCTCATTTGATGAACGGGATCAAATCATTAGGAGAATGATGTGTTGGACATGACCCATCCGTTAGCTTAGCATTATGACCGTTACAGTTTCATTGCTACTGCTTTCTTCATGACTTATACATGTTCCTCGGACAATGAGATTAAGCAACTCCCGAAACCGGAGGAACACCTTGTGTGCTATCAAACGTCACAATGTAAATGGGTGATTATAAAGATGCTCTACAGGTGTCTCCAAAGGTGTTTGTTAGGTTGGCATAGATCGAGATTAGGATTTGTCACTCCGAGTATCGAAGAGGTATCTCTGGGCCCTCTCGGTAATGCACATTATAATAAGCCTTGCTAGCAATGTGACTAATGAGTTAGTTACAGGGTGATGTATTACGGAACAAGTAAAGAGACTTGCCAGTAACGAGATTGATCTACGTATGGAGATACCAACGACCGAATCTCGGGCAAGTACCATACCGATGACAAAGGAAATAATGTATGTTGTCATAACGGTTCGACCGATAAATATCTTAGTAGAATATGTAGGAGCCAATATGGGCATCCACGTTACACTATTGGTTATTGACCAGGGAGCTGTCTCGGTCATGTCTACATAGTTCTCGAACCCGTAGGGTCCGCACGCTTAACGTTCGTTGACGATATAGTATTATATGAGTTAAGTATGTTGGTGACCGAATGTTGTTCGGACTCCCGGATGTGATCACGGACATGATGACGAACTCCGGAATGGTCCAAAGATAAAGATTAATATATGGGATAATAGTGTTTGGTCTCGATAAGGGTTCCGTAATTCACCGGAAGGGGTTCCAGATGTTTTCCGAAATGTTTGGGTACGAGAAAACTTTATTTGGGCCAAAAGGGAAATCCCACAAGGGTTTTGGAAAGCGCAAAAGGAACTTTTACGGAGTCCAGGGGGCAGGCGTCGGGAACCCTGGCGTATGGCCCTTGAGTCCAAGAAGGACTCTTGCCTTTCGGGTGAAACCGACATTGTGGAGGCTTTTACTCCAAGTTTCGACCCCAAGGCTCAACATATAAATAGAGGGGCAAGGCTAGCACCCAAGATACATCAAGAAACACCAAGCCGTGTGCCGGCAACATCGCCCCCTCTAGTTTATCCTCCGTCATAGTTTCCATAGTGCTTAGGCGAAGCCCTGCGGAGATTGTTCTTCACCAACAGGGTCACCACGCCGTCGTGCTGCCGGTACTCATATACTACTTCGCCCGTCTTGCTGGATCAAGAAGGCGAGGATGTCATCCAGCTGAACGTGTGCTGAACGCGGAGGTGCCGTACGTTCGGTACTTGATCGGGACGAATCGTGAAGGTGTACGACTACATCAACCACGTTGATAAACGCTTCCCCTTTCGATCTTCAAGGGTATGAAGATACACTCCCCCTCTTGGTGCTATGCATCTCCTAGATAGATCTTGCGTGATTGTAGGAACTTTTTCGAAATTTCATGCTACGTTCCCCAACAGTACCATCCGCCCCTACGATATTCACCATCCCGGCAAGTGTTCGGTGAAATGTTCGTGCTAATTTTTTTGCACCTTCTTCTGTGAAGCAATGGATTCAGGTATGGAGTACATAGACGAGCACTATATCCGGATATAGAGATGCCTTGGTATGATTTTCTACTACCATGGTCTCTGTGTTTGGACCTCAATACCCGAGAAAACCAACCATTGCAGACACTGAGAGGATCTGGGCAATGTCTAAAGCAAGAGGGTAGCCAAGTTTGCATGGTTCTCTTGACTGCATGCATTGGAGATGGAAGAACTGCCCAAAAGATCTACAAGGGCGATATTAGGGTCATGTTAAGGAGCTCACCATCATTCCTGAAGTAGTTGCTAGGGTATCACAATGTGACATGAATGTGTTGCAGTGATCACCAATGTTTGCCAGGCTGACCGAAGGAAAAGACCCTCGTTGCAACTATACTGTCAATAGGCATGAATACAACATGGACTATTATTTGGTTGGCAGTATCTATCCTTCGTGGTTCATCTTTGTCAAGTCCGTCTCTGACACTATAGGGCAGAAAAAGTCACACTTTTCCCAAAAACACAAGAAGGAGCTAGAAAAGATGTTGAGAGAGAATTTGATGTTCCGCGGGCTCATTTTGCAGTTGTTCATGGACCTGATAAACAATAGGATCCGAAGACCTTGTGGGAGGTGATGACAAGTTGTTTGATCATTCACAACATGATTGTGGAGGATGAGGGTGAGGATGTTGTCGTAGAGTATCGAATTTGAGAACATGTTTGATTCTATCAAACTTACAAACCAAAATCCAGCCACATTTGATGAGTTTGTTCAAGTGCATCAACAAATTTGCATCAAGCAAGTCATGAGCAACTAAAGAATGATCCGATTGAGCATATATGGGCGGTTAAATAGGAAAACATTGTTAGAGTGTAATATTTAAATTATAACTATTACTAAAAGATAGCAGTGGCGGGTGTACTGGCTCGTTGGCCACTGTCAATACAGTTACCATTGACGGGCTCAGTCTAGGGTCCACTACATATACTTCCATGATCCGGCGTGGACGAAATGCTTCCTTCTGATTGGTCGAAACAACCCTACCACAGATTGATGATCTGGCTCCCATCCGCGTGTCCACACCCATTTGTGCTTCTTCTGAATGGTGGAGACAAGAGGAGCCACACATCAACTTCTCTCCCTCAATACCTATCTCCTGCTCGAATCTCGGGTCCCCCTTTTGCCTCCGTCTTCACCGGTCGATTCCGGCCTGCTCCGGCCATCTCCATAGGCGCCAAGCATACCATAACGCCGCCTCGCTCTCTTCTCTCTTCCCCACCGGACCGAATCAATGATTGTCTCCTTCCCATGTTGCATCTTCTAACCCTAGCTCTACTTGCTTCTATCCATGCAAATGAGATGGTGCTTCGGTCCATGAGAGCGCAACGCTGGGCATTAGTCCGTGTGGGCGATGATGCTCCAACGGAGGCACCAAGGTCACGTGCAACCTGCTCGACCACGGGAGCGTCGGCATCGTGGAGGTGGTGCAACACACGGAGGATGGAGGGCGGAAGGGCGAACAGAGGCGGTGTAGGGTGCTGGACTCTGCGTGTGTGGAGGCAGTGCGATACTAGATGTTGCTTGCACGCTTGCGTGTGTGCCAGCTTCTCTAGCTGGAGCAGGGCCGCACCATCGAGTGCCACCGCTGCACCGTCGGGAGATGCACATTTTTTAAATCATAGCAGTGGCAGGTGGGAAATAAGGACCGCCACAAGTATGTTTCTGTGCCAGTGGTGGGTGAATATTGACGCACGCCATTGTTAATGTTCTCCTTTAGTGACGTTAGTGGATTACTAGTGATGAACCCTTGGTAAAGCCCACAACTGCTAGGTCTTGGCCAGTGGTGGGCTCCCGACTGCCACTGATGTCATGTTAGCAATGGCAGAAGGTCAGTGGTTGGCGCCCCTGAGAGCCTTGCCCACCATTGCTAGGCATTCTTGTAGTAGTATTTTTAAAATTTGCATCTAACTAACTTCCATAAGGTTGATGCTATGTATGCATGGTGCACTTGACAATTTGTTGGATATCTATGCATGGTGAACTTGGTGCAGCTAT
>NC_041391.1:36366682-36372470 GCF_002162155.2 Triticum dicoccoides | reverse complement strand
GTTTCAAATGCAGGGTTGGTTCAACAAGGCAAACAAAAAAAGCAGTTTGACACCACACTGATAGCTGCCGTCGGTCGTGATCTCACTTTTTTTCGTTGGGTGCTACTACTTTGTAGTCGGCTTATGTATAAGCCAAGTCACCGATAAGCGATACTCGGCTTACAGCCCGTAAGCCGATACAAATTAAGCCGGGTGTAACACTCTGCTTACATATTGCCAAGGTTAAAATGCTCTCGACTGAGTATGTTTCATTTATTTTTCTGTAGTCTGGTGTTACAAAATTAAAAAAAAAAACTTATTATGTAAAAATTTCACACACTCTTTCCTATGGGTAAATTCTGGCTAAATTATGGGTAATTTGAATTTGAATATAGGTAGCACGTCGCCACATGCACACCCATGTTTATCGCCACCCGCCGCAAGTGCATTTGGTGTACCATGGATCTGTAAAAATCAGTGGGAGATGGCACATTGCTTGGTGGCCTACTGCTGGCTCCCTGCCCAGATCTGTTCCCCTCCAGCGGTGGTCCTAGGGTTCTTCTAGTGTAAGGGCGGTGTTCTACTTGATACCGGCCCTCATTGATCTGGCCATTGACGTGTTCCGGAAGGCTCCACAAGAGATCTCCATTTGGTGCATAACGCCTGTAGATTGCTGGATTGGATGGAATTCGGTCTTGTGTGCCCCTATTTCAGCCTGTGTGGCTTCAGGAAGTCATGACGCGAACTTTGTTGTCTGCTGACAATTATGAGACATGTTAGTATCTCAATTTCCGTGGTGAAGGCAGTGGCAGAGAACGTCATGGTGGCTGGGGTCTGAGGCCTAGTAATGGCGGATTGAGTCTTCGAGGCGATGATGAGTTTTCTTGGCGATTCGTGACTAGTAGCAGCGGCATCGGCAAGTGGGGACGGCAACAAAGGAGGATTACAGAGTCATAGCTTTCAGGGTGTAAACCCAAGGTCTGGCCTTAAATAGTTGTGCTTGGCAGTGGCCTTGTTTTGAGAGCACGAATTTTCTTCGGGGTGAAAACCGAAGTTCTATGATCTGGCGATGATGGTGCTTGTCCACTGTTTCCTTCTTGGAGGCGTCGCTTTTGAAGAATATGGACTTCCGGTGTTGTCTTGGTGGTGGTTCGTGCGACAGTTGCAAAGAATTGATCACTATAGCCGGATCTTTTGTTTTTTCTTCTTGTTCTTTTTGTTTTCTGGTTGTGTGCATCCGCAATGTATTTAGGACATTTTCGTTGTTGTAAAGGCTGAGTTAATTGGTAACTAGGCAATATTAACATATTCCCTTTGTCGGAAAAAAGCGGCACAACTACTAAAGAGAAGCACCAAAGGAGGGAGATATCTATCCCATGTGCAAGAGGACATAAGTTGGCTGGTGGTGCATGCTCACTTCGTAGTATCACGTATTGTGAATGCCACCATGTTTTTAGTTTCACAACATTATGCTTATTTTCTTTAAATAATCATAAAAATCTTCCTTGCAGCACTATTATATGCCCATAAAAAGGGTATCCCCTCCCTTCAGGGACATCCGACAAAAATATGACCTAACGAGTCATGACAGACTTGAGTTTGTCCATTTACTTTCTAGGGCCCCATTTGCGTCTAGATTATATCAAGCCTTCGAGCTCATATGCAAATGTACCAATAATGTTTGGTCATCACCACATGTACCTACTTTCTATCCATAAAAGTCTAGTAGAATGGATGGTTATAACACATACAATATATAAACATGGTTATCTTCTTTGTTGCCCGGGAAACATGACCACCAACTAGAGCATTTTTTTTCTAATGTTGGATGGATCGTTCACGACGTGGAGGATTCTAGTACCTAGGATTGGGATTCACTGGGAAATGGGGCAAGAGATTGATACAAGAAATTTGGGCAATAATGTCCAGTGCATCTTATGTTTGGAGATATATCTCTATGGGATCCTTGCAGAATGAACCTTCTGGAGAAATCATGTCAGCAACTTGGACCCGACGACCCAAAGGCCAACCAGC
The DNA here is from genome assembly GCF_002162155.2 of Triticum dicoccoides. NCBI lineage: Eukaryota > Viridiplantae > Streptophyta > Magnoliopsida > Poales > Poaceae > Triticum > Triticum dicoccoides. The sequence goes on along the minus strand of NC_041391.1, from coordinate 36,370,457 downwards.
TACCGGCAAAGACCATGCCTGACTGGAGCAGAATGGGGCTAGGTACTGCGGCCTGCTCAACGACTTACTTATCCTGATCACCGTTCAGCCGTTCTCAATTGTGTGACTTCAATTTTTATCCTCTTATGGCAGATTGAAAGTTAAATCAAAGTGACATATAAACATGTTATCGTAACAGCACCATGGTTGCGTCTAATCAAAGGCACTTCTCAAATCCAGTCTTTTTGTCCGCCCATAAGAATAGGACATGGCGTTGAGTTACAAATTTACAAGTAGGTACGGCATAAAATTTAATGTATGCCTATTCCACAGACTCCCTACCATCAATGCTGCTAGAGGCCGCTGCAAAGCTTTGCTTCTGGTAGAAGCTAATGCTACGGTAGTGGCTGCTAAGCCGTGAAGGGCCCAAACTTCTCCTAGAGAAACAACCATTTTCTCATTGCCTGCGGCAGCCACCTCCCGGCCCCCTTTATTTTATTCTTCCTCTACCTCCTGCTCTAGGCTATGTTTTTGGTGACTTTGATTTGTATGTGCTACTAGCAAATTGATGGTGAAATCATAGTGAGACATTAGATTGTGACCATGGCAGCGGGGTCATGTGGGCAACATGTCGTCTGCTACTTGTCTCTATCGTGAGATAATTACATTGAATCTGTTTTGGATAAGCTTAACATGGTCACATATCCTGGCTTTGTCATGCAGCAAAATGGCGATATTGAGGGGATAAATACAAACTAGTCAAGAGACATGAGATAATCCACAAAGCAATTGATCATGATCAAATTGGTTAGCCCACTTGGATATTGAGCATTTACCCATAGAATAGGATTATTTTCAATGAGTAGTTGTAGGTGCAACTTCCAAAAAGAGAATCTGAAAAAGTTTTTCTTGCCTAGAGTCATTGAGTCTGAAAATCCAAAAGAAGCACACACTCGTGCGAGGGCACCTTGTTTGTTTCGTAGTTGAAGAGAGTTGGTGGAGGAAAGCAATGATGGCAAGCATGCACATGTCGTGTCACACTGGTGTTCAGGTGGAGAGTATAGTAAACCCACTTAGTACTTTGTGAAGTGCAAGTCTTTGTGGTGACACGAGCGTAGCCTGTGAGTAACATCAAGGAAATTTTATATATCAAAGACTTGTTGGCTTTTTGAAGAAAAATTTGTTAAAAAAAACATCCTATTACATAATATTTTCCCAATAAACTTGGTTAAATGTTAGAATGTTTCACTTAGGAAAAAATTGATAGAACTTAGATAATAGTATATACTACTTTGTTTATGATATACTGGTGTTTGGGATCTCTAATATTCTCCTGCAGCTACTTGCGTACTTTATTTGGTGCACCAATCCCTGGATGTGGCTGAACTATAAATGGTTTGGGAATTTATAAGATGATAATGTGATGTTTCCGGTGGTCCTCAGATTATTTATTGATGTAATATTGAAGCGCGTACTTAGATCCGTATGTATAAGACACCTACCAAGGCATCCCAAACTCCATATATGTATGTACGTGTAGCTTATGTGATCTGTGGCCAGCTAGTAGATCTTTTTAGCTCACCTCGATCTTTTGAGAAGAAACAACGGGATAGACGTGTGCCACATGCAATTTCTAGGAGATATTGTTGGGGAATGAGACACGTCAGAAAATTGGACTGAAGAACGACATTCCTATTTCGTCCATCGCTATTGTTGCACCAAGGACCCTAAGGCCTGATAGTTGCGTGTGCATGTACTGCTCACCAGCCGAGCTATTCACGGCCCAGGTGTCCCATATCAAGCTTGCATTGTCCATGGGTGGCAAACAGGTTGCAGATGGGACGGGCTGTTGTCAGCCTGTAGTGCCGCACTATTGGTCCAGTACGTGGCTGATCACGAAGTGATTATGCGGGATATGTGGCACACTGCCGATGTTGCTTGCTTCTCTTTCACATATTCCCCCAATAATAATTTCACGTTTCATCATGGTGTAAAAGAAATTCACGCCTCAAATAGTTTTCTCTCCGCCTTTGTAACCTCGCCGCCTCCGGCGCCACCCTGTGTTTTGAATTTCCGCTGAAAAAACAGATTTAGCCGAATTTCGGCCATCTCGGCCTGGCGGGGACCGTACCTTTCGGCACAAAATAGATTGTGGTGAAATTTTGGCCAATTTTTTTTGAAAATGGCTGAAATTCGGCCATCTCGACCTGGGGCGAAAAATTACACAAACCAAAAATCAAAACATTGGCGCCAGCACGGCCCAAGAATCCTCGGCAATGTCCATATCTCCACCTTGAGGTAATGCAACTGATGATCTTCATGTCCATGTGCATGCAAGGGTCTGGGAGAAGGATCCTCGAGTGGATGGCCGTAACAATTATGATGGACGGGTCTAGAAGGTGGCTCCTCCCGTGGATGACCGCGATGATTATCTTTTCCATATCGTACTCATCGTCGTGACGTGATGTTATTATGTCTATGGAGAAGGGACTGAAGGAGGTTGAGAGATAGATTAGTTGTCAAAGCATCGAAGGACGTGAGCATTGATGGTAGTGCAGATCTGATCAGAAGGGACCAGATCAGATCAGATCCAATGATCACGGCCAGCGAGGCAGCCCATATGACGTTTTCCTCCTCAACTTTTTGAGAAAAGGCAGCCCATATGACGTTTTCGTCCTCAACTTTTCGAGAGAAAAATGAGTGAGAAGCAATCCAGTGATTTGTATGCTTTCTGTATCTATGGGATGATCAGTTCACGTCAATGGACAAAGAAAAGGAGAGTGTTAGACCTGAAGATGGGGAGGATGGTTACTAGTCTAACAAATCTCTCATGGTGCTGTTCCGAGCGTCACGCTTGCCTTACAGCCCACGATTTGCACAGCTGCACCATACTGCTGGCCTTCCGTCTTATAACATGATAATGTGATGTTTCCGGTGGTCATCAGATTATTTATTGATGTTTATTGATGTAATACTGAAGCGCGTACTTAGATCGGTACGTATAAGGCCCCTACCAAGGAATCCCAAGCTCCATATATGTATGTACCTGTAGCTTATGTAATCTGTGGCCAGCTAGTAAATCTTTTTAGCACACCTCGATCTTTCAAGTAGAACAGAAAAGTGTGCAACATTTATTTGGTCAAATGAAGATCTTTTGCACCAATGAAAACTGTGTAGTTTCGACAAAGGGAATATATTAGTATCGTCAATAATACCAATTACACCCGGTTTCTGTAGAAACAAGATGTCTCAAAGACATCAAGGATACAGAGAAGAAAAAATGAAAATAAAAAGAACAGGAAAAACACGCCTTGTGATCAATCATTAGCATCAGCAACACTCTAACCACCACCGAAGACAACACCTGGATTATAAAAGTGGTTCTCTAAAAATTACGTCTTTAAGAAGGAAACAATGCACAAGCATTGTCATTGCCCGATCAAAGATCTTGGATTTTCACCCTGAAGAAAGTCGAACTTCACCCAAAAATCAATGCCTTCAATAACTAATAAAGGCCAGACCTTGAGCTTTTACCCTAGGGATCGAGACTCGTTATTCGAGGAGCACCACCAAAAATGCAGTCCTCTAGTGTTGGCGCTCCCGCTTGGTGAGGCCGCTGATGCAAGTCACCAAACACCTAGCATACAACCTTCATTGCATCCAATACACACTTCCACCAAAGCTTCGACCTCCAATCATAGCGTACATGACTTTCTCCATTTCTATCAATGCCTTGGGAATCTTCACTTAGACATGTCCCATGAACAGAGGTGGACCATGAAGCAAAAATGAACGC
>NC_041391.1:36358118-36366434 GCF_002162155.2 Triticum dicoccoides | reverse complement strand
AAGAAAATGCAAGTTCATGTATGTATTAATTTGCTATTTGGAACTATTGGAAAATATGCACATGTATAGTATATATTAATATATAAAGATGATTACAATATATAGTATTCTAAGAGCACCTAACCATATTTAGGCATTTAGAAACTTCCTAAGCATTCAACAAAATAGGAGCCTAACCTGGATATTTAGACTTCATGGACTATGTCATTCACTCAAGATTTGCTCTCCTCTTCTTCCGATCTTTGAAGTCAGCTTCAAAGTCCAATTTTTTTTGCAAGTTCCCATTCAAATTTTGTAAGCAAGCTATTTGCAAGGTACCCATCTTCCCTTTTGTTGTGCAACCTTGTCTTTATAATCTTCAACCTAGAGAAGGCACGTTCAACACTAGCAGTGAAAACCAGAATAGTGATAAGCAAACGAATCAACATGTCAACCATGTTATATATCTTTAACCATCCTGTCACAAAAAGGCATCTACAAAGTGCAATCAAAGTTGCATGCTTCCCTAGATCTTCATTATTAGTAGCATCTCAAGCAAAATAGTTTAGTTGACGGTCCAATGCAATTAGCTCTTGGGGTGTAAAATCTGCTTGATAGAACTTCTCAACCATTTTTGCATATGTCTTTAGCATTGAAAGATGCAAATTCATATTTTTGGTATTAGAGTAACACTAACAGATAAAAGACCCATCACTTCTTCATTGAATTTCACATTCAACTAATTCAATTGGCTGTCTAGTGTTGCTCAAAATATCTTTAGTCGAAAATTATGCTCTTTAGCAAAGCTATAAGCTTGACGATGAGCATGGCCTATATGCCTATTCGATATCAGGAATCTCAATGCCATGATCCATGCAAAACTCAACAATGGTAGTAAAAAAGAATCACATCCATTATCCGATCTCAATTTTTCTAGAAGGGTCTTTGTGGATGAAACTAGACGAATTGCATTCTTATGTCTTTTCTTTGTAAAGCTTTCCCAAGATCTTTACTAATTTCCAATATCTCCCTCGTCATACATAGGCCCAACACAAACTCAAAGTTGATCAAATAGTTGTAAGAAGTATCTGCATCAGCTCGGTGTGTACCAGCATAAGTGTCAGAAGCTATATTTTGTAGAGTTGTACCTACTGCATTGAACATATCCATATGGCTAGATATAGAACCCAAGTGCGAACCCCATCGAGTGTCTCGAGGATGCTTTAATGCCATGATATGGTTCCCCCTTTGCTTGTCTCAACCTGATGAATAGCAAGTAGGCGTGGAACCTCAACAACTTTGGCATCCTTTGACGAGGAGTCAACAATGTTTATGATGTAGGGAAGTTTCTGGAAAATTTGGCTAAAAGGAAGAACATCCTTTAATGCAGCAATAAGGGTAGGTTGCCGAGATGTGCATAGAAGTGTACAAAATATGCATATATACAATCTTTGAGGAGATGTTCTTGTAATCCATTGAACTCACCCTTCATGTCCTTATCCCTGTCGTATCCTTGGCGACGTAAATTTTGAACACCAAAGGCATTGTTGGAAAATAAAGCTGACAAATCTTAATTTAATGTTAGTTCTTTGGTGTTCTTTACATTTATCAAATCAAAAAAGCGTTCTTATAAAATACCTACTTTATCGGGGAATCCGAACACTACTGCCATCTGCTCTCTTTTAGTAGCATCACATGTTTCATTGATACATCTCCAACGTATCTATAATGTTCAATTGTGCCATGCTATTATATTATCAATCTTGTATGCTTTATACACCATTTGCCATTTTTTGTTTTCTACTTGCTTTTTGTTTACAGAAAATCCCTACAAAACGAAGTACAAACACGATGAAACTTTTTGATGATTTTTTCTGGACCAAAAGAGACCCTACAAGCTTCCAGGGGAGACCAGATGGTGCACAAGGCTTAACATTGTAGGGGGCCCTGCTGCTCAGATTGACCTAATTCATGACTTATAAATTCACATATATTCCTAACCCCCCATAGCGAGACTCGAAATAATTCTTCCACCACCGCAAGTCTCTATTCTTCCAAGTTCCCATCTGGAGGGCTTTTTTAGTAGAATACCAGAGGGGGAATCAATCACTGAGGCCATCTTCATCAATCTTGCTGCCTTCATGATGATGTGTGTGTAGTTCCCACAGGACATATGGGACCAGCTAGATGTCTCTCTCTCTCTCTCTCTCTCTCTCTCTCTCTCTCTGATCTTCAATACAATGTACTCTTTGGAGATCGATTAGATGTATTCCTTTTGTGGTGGGTTTGTTGGGATTCGATGAATGGTGGGTTTATGATCAGATTATTCATTAAAACTAATTGAGTCTTTTCTGAAATTTATTATGCAATTCTCTTCTAACTATCCGTTTAATTTGGCCAATTAGTTTGGTTTCTCTTTAGTGAGGGAGGTGCATAGTAGCAAGTTCACTCTTGCGGTATCCTCACTCTGTGACAAGAGGACTAGTGAGGCACATATTTGTATTGTTGCTACTAACACTAGTAGAAAAAGGGTCAAATGTGAGACACATTAGTCCCGGTTTGTAACAGAACCGGCACTAATGTGTCCATTAGTGCCGGTTACAACGGCTAGCCGGGAGGAGCTCTTTAGTACCGGTTCGTGGCAAACCTTTAGCACCGGTTCGTGCCACGAACCGGTACTAATGAGAGTGGTGGCAGGATGTTGTCAGAGTGGGGCCCTTCCAGCACCTTTAGTACCGGTTCGTGGCACGAACCGGTACTAAAGGTCATCCTATATAAACCCTTCGTCCACCCGCACTCTGTTCTTCCCCCTTTCCCCTCTCCCTCTCTTTTGTTCTTCCCTTCTTCCTCTCGAGTTCATCACAAAATTTGCCCCAAATTTGTCAAGATTTGCAGGCCCTCATCCATTCAAATGATCACCAAGGTTAGCAACTTTGTCCTTTCATCTCTCATTGCTAGATTAGCTCTTGCATTGGTTTATATAGTGATTAATTGTGGGTTTTAGTAATTTGGGAGGAATTATATGTGGTAGTATTTGATTTATATGCAATTTGAGGTCAAAATAACACTTAGTTTGCATATGTAGGTGTGGTTTACTTAGTGCCTTCTAAATCTCCGTCGTAACCACCGTCGATCGCCCGCACCGTCCCGTCGCCGCCTCTTGTTCATGAAATTTTATATAAAAAAATGATGTTTGTGTGATTTGGATATATAGTTACTCGTATAATAATTATCTTACCCATCGTTGTTTGTTATACATAGTGCCATGGTTTCGATATCCGTCCCCGTCGGCCCTCATCCTTGTTATGATTCGGATGTGGTATATTCTCTTTTAAAACTATTTGTTGCATTTCGTGTTTATGACAAATAATTATGCCCATCAAGTTGACATAGATATTTTTATCTAGGAGGTATGTGAACCGGAAATTCCAACTGACCCTATTGTCGAGAGGTTAAATTTAGTTGAAAGAGAAAACGAGTACTTGAAAGAAAAATTGAAAATAATTGAGGGGGAGAAGATGGAATTGGAGTTGCATGTTGCCGATGTCGTCGATGATCACAAGATCAAAATGGAGAAAATGCGCTTGAAGATTAGAAAGATTAGAAAATATGCCATCGATAGTGAGGCTTGGTATAATTATGCTGTTGGATCAACTGTTACCTTAGTTGCGATCTTGATCGCATTTGTTGTTGCATTTAAATGCTTTAGCTAGAGAGTTATTTGTTTGTTGCATTTAAGTGTTGTATGAACTTTATGTATGAACTTGTATTAATTTGGTCTATTCGGTGTTGTGTAATGAAGATGAGCCGGCAATGGATGTACGATGACCGATGCTCTCCCCAGTTCGTTGAGGGCGTGCATACTTTTCTGCTTGCGGCTGAGGCAAACAAGCGGGCGGATGGTTTTATGCCTTGTCCATGTGCTGGCTGTAAGAATGATCGCAATTACTCTACGTCAAGAACCATTCACGTCCACCTGTTTGAGTCCGGTTTCATGCCCCACTATAATGTTTGGACCAAGCACGGAGAAAGAGGGGTTATGATGGAAGACAATGAAGAAGAAGAGGACGACGACAGCTATCCTGGCCATGGGTTCCCTGAATACGATGATACAACAATGGGGGAAGAAGCTGAGCCGGTAATGCGGGAAGAAGCTGAGCCGGCAATGCGGGAAGAAGCTGAAGAAGAGGCATCGGATGAGCCCGTTGATGATCTAGGTCGGGCCATTGCCGATGCAAAGAGAAACTGCGCAAGTGATTTGGAGAAGAAGAAGTTGCAGCGCATGTTAGAGGATCAAAAAAAATTGTTGTACCCGAATTGCGTAGGTGACAAGAAAAAGCTGGGCACCACACTGGAATTGCTGCAATGGAAGGCAGAGAATGGTGTATCTGACAAGGGATTTGGAAAGTTGCTGGTAATGATAAAGGATATGCTTCCAAGGGACAACGAATTGCCCGAGAGTACGTACGAAGCAAAGAAGGCTGTCTGCCCTCTAGGGTTAGGGGTGCAGAAGATACATGCATGCCCTAATGATTGCATCCTCTAGCGCGGTGAGTACGAGGATTTGAATGCTTGCCCGGTATGTGGTGCATTGCGTTATAAGATCAGCCGCGATGAGCATGGTGATGTCGAGGGCGAGCGCCCCAGGAAGAAGATTCCTGCCAAGGTGATGTGGTATTCTCCTATAATACCAGGGTCGAAACGTTTGTTCCAAACAAAGAGCATTCCAAGGCGATGCGATGGCACAGAGAAGACCGTAAGAAAGACGGAAAGTTGAGAGTACCCGCTGACGGGTCGCAGTGGAGAAAATCGAAAGAAAGTACGGGAAGGAGTTTGGAGATGACGCAAGGAGCGTATGGTTTGGTCTAAGCGCAGATGGCATTAATCCTTTTGGGGAGCAGAGCAGCAACCATAGCACCTGGTTTGTGACTCTATGTTTGTATAACCTTCCTCCTTGGTTGTGCATGAAGCGGAAGTTCATTATGATGCCAGTGCTCATCCAAGGCCCTAAACAACCCGGCAACGACATTGATGTGTACCGAAGGCCATTAGTTGTAGAACTCTTACAACTGTGGAATGGAACAGGTGTACGTGCATGGGATGAGCACAAACAGGAAGAATTTGACCTAAAGGCATTGCTGTTCGTGACCATCAATGATTGGCCTGCTCTCAGTAACCTTTCAGGACAGACAAACAAGGGATACCACGGATGCACGCACTGTTTGGATGATACCGACAGTATATATTTGAATAGTTGTAAGAAGAATGTGTACCTGGGACATCGTCGATTTCTTCCGAGCAGGCATCCCGTAAGAAAGAAAGGCAAGCATTCAAAGGTGAGACGGATCACCGGACGAAGCCTCGCCACCGTACTGGTGCTGATGTACATGATATGGTCAAGGATTTGAAGGTGATATTTGGAAAGGGTCCTGGCGGACAACCTGTTCCAAAGGACGCTGACGGACGCTCACCCATGTGGAAGAAGAAATCTATATTTTGGGACCGACCATATTGGAAAGACCTAGAGGTCCGCTCCGCAATCGACGTGATGCACGTGACGAAGAATCTTTGTGTGACCCTGCTTGGCTTCTTGGGCGTGTATGGGAAGACAAAAGATACACCTGAGGCACGGGAGGACCAGCAACGTATGCACGGAGAAGACGGCATACATCAGGGTCATGGAAGCTACACTCTTACCAAAGAAGAGAAGGAAATCTTCTTTGAATGCCTGCTCAGTATTAAGGTACCGTCTGGCTTCTCGTCGAATATAAAGGGAATAATAAACATGGCAGAGAAAAAGTTCCAGAACCTAAACTCTCATGACTGCCACGTGATTATGACGCAACTGCGTCCGGTTGCATTGAGGGGGCTTCTACCGAAAAATGTTCGATTAGCCATTGTGAAGCTATGTGCATTTCTCAATGCAATCTCTCAGAAGGTAATCGATTCAGAAATCATACCAAGGTTACAGAATGATTTGGTGCAATGTCTTGTCAGTTTCGAGTTGGTGTTCCCACCATCCTTCTTCAACATCATGACACACGTCCTAGTTCACCTATGCGAAGAGATTAACGTTTTGGGTCCTGTATTTCTACACAATATGTTCCCCTTTGAGAGGTTCATGGGAGTCTTAAAGAAATATGTTCATAACCGTGCTAGGCCAGAAGGAAGCATCTCCAAGGGCCATCAAAATGAGGAGGTCATTAAGTTTTGTATTGACTTTATTCCTGACCTTAAGCCGATTGGTGTTCCTGAATCGCGGCATAAGGGCAGACTGGATGGAAAAGGCACGCTAGGAGGGGAACAAATAATGTGTATGGACGGACATTCTCTCACTGAAGCACACTACACAGTTCTATAGAATTCCGCCTTGGTGGCTCCGTATATGGATGAACACAAGAATTTGCTACGCTCCAAACACCCGGAGCGGTCTGATGACTGGATTACACGTGAACAAACCAGGAGTTTCGCAGCTGGTTGCAGACACGTACCATGCATGACACCTCTATTGAAGATGACCTGTACTTGCTGGCCCAGTTACCATCTTCGAATATAATGACTTTCAAAGGGTACGAGATAAATGGTAATACATTTTACACGATCGCCCAAGATAAGAAGAGCACCAACCAAAACAGTGGTGTCCGCTTTGATGCAGAAACCAAGACGGGAAAGGAGACATATTATGGTTATATACAGGACATATGGGAACTTGACTATCGACGTGGTTTAAAGGTCCCTTTGTTTCGGTGCAAATGGGTCAATATGACACGAGGCGGGGTAACGGAAGACCCGCAGTACGGAATGACAACAGTGGATCTCAACAATCTTGCGTATGCAGACGAACCATTCGTCCTAGCCAATGATGTGGCACAGGTTTTCTATGTGAAGGACATGTCTACCAAGCCAAGAAAAACAAAAGATAAGGAAGCGAATGCATCGTACGATGAGCCAAAGCGGCACATAGTTCTTTCTGGGAAGAGAAACATCGTGGGAGTGGATGACAAGACAGACAAGTTAGAAGATTATGAAAAGTTTGATGAAATTGCTCCATTCACAGTGAATATTGACCCGAGCATCCCGTTAAATGATGAAAATTTTCCATGGTTACGGCGCAAAGGGACACACGCAAAGAAAAAGTTTCACACCCAAAGATCTGGGATGTGATCGGCTTCACTAGCTATGATCACTTTCTTCTGTGTTTCGCACCGAGAGGGGAATCTCTGTAATAGTTAGGGTAGTTATGTGTTTTGGCATTTGAAACACGAAGAAATTTTATGTGCAAACAAATTCACAGTAATTTCAAATAATTCAAAATTAAAAGTATTCAAATTTGAAAACTACGGGCACTAACAGAAAAAATAGCAGAAAAGAAAGAAAAACTATAGCTGAAAAGAAAAAAACTATATAAAGAAACTACTCAAAAATAAATAGAAGAAAATAAATATAGCAGAAAAGAAAAAACTACTCAGAAATAAATAGAAGAAAAAATAAAGCAGAAAAGAAAAAAAAATATATTTTCTATTTTTCAATCGTTTAGAAAATGACTGTGAAATTGAAAATCACTACAAAATGAACTATGAAAATGTTGAATTTTGGCAAACTAGATGAAAAACTACTCACAAATAAATAGAAGAAAATAAATATAACAGAAAAGAAACAACTATACAAAAAACTACGCAAAAATAAATAGAAGAAAATAAAGCAGAAAAGAAAAAAACTATAAAAAAATTGGGGCGCTGCCCTGTGGGCCTGATAGGCCACAGGTGTGTAATTACAGGCCTTAAAGGCCCAACAGACTCACAGGGCCGCGCGCAGAGTTTAGGCCCACAAGCCTGCTAGCTATATTGAGGAGTTCGAAGTGGTAGCCGTGGCTGGGTTTATAAACCAGTGCGTCTGCCCTTCGCCCGGCGAGGTGGGACTAAACTTTGGGGTGGCAGCGCGACCCCTTTAGTACCGGGTCGTGGTACAAACCGGTACTAAAGGGGGGTCCTTTAGTACCGGTTTGTGCCACCACCCGGTACTAAAGGGGGTCGCTTCTCGCCGCTTGGCCTGGCCAAAACTGGCCTTTAGTACCGGTTGGTGGCACAAACCGGTACTAAAGGCCCGTCCTATATAAACAACACTTGCGAAAATTTCATTCTCCCTCTGTTTCTTCCTCTGTTTCCGTCGTCTTCGTCGCCGTCGCCACCCCCGTCCCCGTCGCCGCCCTCGTCTCCGTTGCCTCCACCGTCCCCGTCGCCGCCGTCGTCTCCGTCGCCGCCTCGGGCCCGCCCCCGTCCCCGTCGCCGCCCCTGTCCCCGTCGCCGCCCTCGTGTTCGTCGCCGCCCCCCGTCCCCG
>NC_041391.1:36351718-36357507 GCF_002162155.2 Triticum dicoccoides | reverse complement strand
CCCGCTGTGAGCTCTCCCCCTCTAACCTCTCTCCCTCGCCCCCGGCGGCCACCATGGGCGCCGCCCCTCCCGGCCCCGAGCACACACACACACACACAAGCGCATGAATTAGTATATAATTTAGATTATTTAGATTATTATTGTTTTAGTTATCAAAACACACACACACACAAGCATGAATTAGTATATAATTTAGATTATTTAGATTATTGTTGTTTTAGTTATCGATTTTTTTATATGGAACACACACACACACATATGTATGAATTAATGCATGTATATATTAGTATATACGTATTTTGTATGTTTAATTAGTTTAGATTATTTCGATTATTATTGTTTTAGTTATCATAATTTTTTATATGGAAATTAGTGTTTAATTAGTATGGAATTTTTTTATGTTTAATTAGTATATAATTTAGATTATTATTATTAGTATATAATTAGTATTTAATTAGTAAGGAAATTTTTTATATAATGTTGTTTTTCAGTTTTTTAATGGATGTATAGAAGTTGTGTTTTCTGTTTTTAGTGTTAGATGCTTAATTAGTATGAAATAGTATATAGATTTTTGAAATAGTAGAAATGTTAGAAATTTTAGTTATCAAAATCCAATCATTAAAAAAATATTACGTTTTGTGGGCATATAGCTAGTATTTGTTCTCGACGATGCCCGGCCTGCATCCTCGCCGTCGACCCGTCCGCGATGACGTCCAGCCGACCCATGTCCGGGACTGGGCTCCGCCGGGCTGGCACTGGGAGGTGCTGCCTGGAGGGGCGCGCCGCTTGATGAGGAACCCGGCCCCGGGTCCCGTCGTCGACCCTGATCTCGTTTGGTGGCGTTCGCGTTGGCCAGTTTCGGTGCGGAGGGACCCGGCCCCGCCGAAGGTGATACGTCGCCGTGTCAGGGAGGAGGACGAGCACGTCCATCGCTCCATGGTTGCATTAGAGGGCGGCAGGTTCTCCAATACCTGGCAGTATCTTTGGGGATTTCACTTCAGCTATGATCCTGTGAGGGTTCCTTCTCTTTGGGTGTCCACCGCCCGCGCCGCAGGAACCGTGAGTGTCCTAGATTCTTCTGTAGTATTCGATCTTTAATTAGCTAGCCAGTGATGTACTATTCAATATTATATATTATTCGAGATGATGTATTCGAGATTATATCTATTATTCTAGACGAAGTATTCAAGATTATATCTATTATTCGAGACGATGTAATTTGAATACTAAATTGTTTTATATTTCTTTTGAATTAGTTAAATAAAAGCTATGGCAGACAATATCGACAGAGAGGGAGAACAGACCATGTTCGATATGATACGCGGGCCAGATGATGATCAGAATGAAGAAGATTATGACGGCTCCGAATTTCTAAACAACACCGGAGTGGGTGATATGATATTCGATCGCGACGACCGAATTGATGAATTCATGAACTACGGTTATGACGATGACGAAGAACTTGTTAATCCTGAAACAACAAAGACCGGCGAGGTATATATATATATATATTTATATAATAAGGTATCTGGTGATCATCACATGTTTTAAATGACTTGAAGATATATTAACGAATCGATCTTTGTTCTTTCAGCCATCCGGATCGAGCAAATCTTCAGGCAAAAGGACGAAACGAGGCCCGAACAAAAAGTTGAAGGAGGGCATAAAGTACAATATCGAGGCAGTCAGACCTAATGGCGAACCATTAGCGCCAAAGAAGATTGCGGACAAGTTCATTCGTTAGTGCGGAGTTCTTGTGAAGGACCAACTCCCGATCTCCCTTCAAGAATGGAGAGAGCCAGCAAAAGACAAAAGACAAAAAGGGAAAGAGGACGCTGCTCCACGTCCAGATGTTACTTTTGTGGACAAGAATCAAAAAGATCTGCTTTGGGATACTCTTATGGAACATTTCACCCTACCAGATCATTTCACAGAAGCAGATGTGCAGAAAGTCAAGGACGCTGCTCTTAGGAAGATGGCGGTTACATTCAAGAACCACACGAATCGTGAATGGGACAAGTACGTCAAGGGAGGAAGGAAGACTCCAATATTCGAGGGAACACTAGAGAACCAACGTTCTCATTGGGACGATTTCGTGAAATTCAAGGATTCGGAATTAGCTAAGGAACGGTCGAGAATAAACAAGAAGAATGCCAAAAAAAAGGATAAGTTCCATAAGCTGGGGCCAGGTGGCTATGCGGTGGCAATGCCTAAGTGGGATAAGTCTGAGAAAGAGATGGAGGATGCAGGTGCCACTCCGGTTACTAAGAGCTGGCCCCCCAGGGTCAGGACTTGGTTCTATGCGCATGGGGGGGAGTTGGACCCGAAGACAGGCAATGTTTCGACGAGGGCAAGTCTGAAGGGAGCCGACGATGCGATACTTGTTGCAATAGAAGAGGCACGATCGGGGGTGTTCCAGCCCAACAGAGAGAACGACGAGCTTACGCGTGCCCTGGGAATCCTGAACACCCGGGAAGAACACAAGGCAAGGGCGCTATTCCGTGGTATGAGGGGTTTTCAGACTGGAACACCGACTACAGAACCCATGCGAGAAAGAGGATTGCGGAGGAGAAGAAGAGGAAGATGGAGGAGGAGCAGAGGAAGCGGGACTATGAATGCCTTCAAGGCCTAGAAGCAAGTCAAGCGGAATTGGTAGTCAAATTCCAGCGGCAGCAGGAGCAGATCGACTCACTTACCCAGCAAAGGGGGTCTCAGCAGCTGCAGCAGCTAGCGAATGATCCAGCATTGGATAGCACCGCCCCATCCATGCCGAGAAGCAGCGTGGGTTCCGCCCCGGACGATGCAATGATGGGTAGATACCCCGTGGATGACATCACGGAGAACACTAGCTGCGAGCTACACGTCAAAATGAAGAACATATCCATGAAGGTAGCGGACGACGTTGCTTTTACAAATCCCCCCGAGGCAACCTTCCATTGCAACCCGATTCCAGCGGGCTATGCTCGTGTCTTGGTTGATGAGGTGGTGGACCCATATTGGGAGCTAGAGCTTGACTTTCCTGGAGGTGACGACGAGCTCTTTCTCGGAGACACCAACCATCGTATCATCCTATGGAAAAAGGATTGCATCATCTTTCGAAGGCCACCGACACCGCGTCAGCCGACTCCTCGTCGAAGTCCGCCACCGAGTCAGCAGTCTCCCACTCGTGCAAGTCCACCAAGTCCGGCAAAGTGTCAGGCCACTCCTCCTCCAAGTCCGGCAAAGTGTCAGGCCCCTCCTCCTCCTCCAAGTCCGCCACAGCGTCAGACGTCCACTCCTCCTCCAAGTCCGGCACAACCTCAGACCACTCCTCCTCCAAGTACGGCACAGCTTCAGGCGGCCACTCCTCCTCGTCCAACTCAGCCCCGTCAGCCGTCTCCGCCGCCTCAGCAATCGCAGAAGAGACACCCCGCAGCTATGGTGCGTAGCGGTACGAGTCGAGGTAGTACAGGAAGTACAGGCGGAGGCAAGCGATATAAATATGGTCCAAGCCTCACGCCTCTTTCGCAGAGGGCTTATGACAGGTCCGAGGAGGAAATCGCAGCCATATCGAAGTCCGAGGTGGAAGCCCATTTTGCACCTAAACCGCCAACGCCGCCAAGGGAGAAAGTGCCTGAGGAAACGATTGACCACTTCATTCGTATGGCTCAACCACCAGCTCCCAAGCCTGTTGACACAGACTATGAGCGCCACATCAGGAAGTTAAATCAAGCACGTCTACGTAAGGAGGTGAGCTCGGGATAGAGCAAACAAGAAGCAGCTGTCAAAAAATGCGGGAAAACCATTCCCCAGCTGGGAGAACAGGCGGCGCAATCGATCCCCTTGCTTGTTGTGCCAACAACACGTGACAGTACGCGCGCCCAATATTATTGTGGGCAAACAATTTACGTTCCTGAGGTGGGCAATGTGGTAATAACGGAGGAGCATATAATGCAGGCTGAAGTTCTCAAAATCACTGTTGGACAACTCCTCGAGATCGAGCCCATGCCTATGCTTAGAGAGGATGAAATAAAACGGAAATATGTCCGGGGCCAACCTTTGGTCGAGCCAGACAAGGTCAAGAACCTCCCAACGAGAATGTATGAATTGCATCAATGGTACATGAACATTACCAAGATTTCCGATCGATTGTCCCTCATGGTGAATGTCAAGGAGGAGCATTACTACCATGAGAAAGCTGTGTCCGTTGAGTATTCTGAACTATTTCAGTTACACAATCAAGACGCACTCGACAAATCTATCGTCAGTTGCTATTGTCTGTAAGTGATTTCTTTCTGTAATTTAAGTCTCAAGCTAGTTGTAGTGATCCTTTTGATCAATCATTACCTGTAATTATCCCCACTATATTCTTTTCTGTGGTATTATATGCAGGATGAAGATGTATGAAATGAGAAAAGGTGGACGCTATGGCATTGGGTTCATTGACCCAAACACCGTTAATGAATACACATGGAAAATAGATCCACATCATCAAAAGGCCGTAGAGGACAGCATGCTAGAGTTCTTGAAGCGCCTCAAATACAATGAAGATATACTACTTCCTTACAACTTCCAGTGAGTCACACTGTCTTGTACTACAAATTCTCTGTTTTTGCCTACTAGCTAGCTACATGTTTTTGCTTACATATGCCCGCTTAATTAAGACATGCAAACGTGTGTGCATGCAGATTTCACTGGGTCTTGTGTATCATTAAAGTTGACGCCGGAACAGTTGAAATACTGGACTCACTACTCAAAGAAAAAACTGACTATAACATCTTGTTTGGGATAGTCAACAGGTAATTTCAATCATTATTAACTATATACCTCGGCCTATTTAGTTCGTCATTTCATGATATGAACTATTTAATAACCCCTTTATTCATTTTCTTTCTCGGCGGGCAGGGCTTGGGCAAGGTTCATCAGCGTCACGGAAGGCGAATGAAAAGAAAAGCTTAAATGGGGAAGACCCAAGGTAAGTAATTAAGTAGTACTAGCTAGCTAGCTAGCTGCCATCTCTTTAATTATCATGCTTGATTAATTATTATCTGATCAAATTCCATTCTCGTAAAGGCCCTGAAGCAGGCGCAGGGGACTGATCTGTGTGCATTCTGCGTTTGCGAGAACATTCGCATGATGGCGTCCGAAAGGAGCAGATCTCAAAGACAGGAATGGGTACGCTTGTCAAAACACTATTCATAATTTTTACACCATTATCGATATCTAGTCACACAACTAATACACATGCATATTGATCTCCTTTTTAGCAGTTCAGAGAGGTGCGGGCGAAGCTCCTAGAAACGGAGCGCGTAGAAGCACTTCAAGAGGAAATAGCGGGATTTTTGCTCGACCAGGTCATAAATCCGAAGGGAGAATACTATTACCCGCTACCGCCCCATGAAAACCACTTCCAATTGTCATCGTGCTCCGAAGGCACCAATTAGGCTAATGCCACTGGCTCCGAAGGCAACATGCATATGTAGGAGAAATTGTATATAGCTATACATGTGTGTATGTGTGAATTAATTAATATGATGGTTTGTGAGACATTGATGACATATATATGCATGATTGGTTCTACTAGAAATTATATATATATATATATATATATATATATATATATATATATATATATATATATATATATATATAACGTGTACAATGTGTAGTATCGTAAAATACCAGCAAACGAAAAAGAATTAAAATGGAAACACAAAATTAAATGAAAAAGAAATCATAAAACTAAAAACCCCCCAAACCTTATAGTACCGGTTGGTCTTACCAACCGGTACTAAAGGGCTCCAGGCCCC
>NC_041391.1:36348130-36351110 GCF_002162155.2 Triticum dicoccoides | reverse complement strand
TAACGTGTACAATGTGTAGTATCGTAAAATACCAGCAAACGAAAAAGAATTAAAATGGAAACACAAAATTAAATGAAAAAGAAATCATAAAACTAAAAACCCCCCAAACCTTATAGTACCGGTTGGTCTTACCAACCGGTACTAAAGGGTTCCAGGCACCCGGAGCTGGCTCGTGCCACGTGGTTGCCCTTTAGCACCGATTCGTGCTGAACCGGTACGAAAGGGGGGGGGGCTTTAGTGCCCACACTTTAGTGCCGGTTATGGAACCGGCACTAAAGGGCCTTACGAACCGGTGCTATTGCCCGGTTCTACACTAGTGTAATGGTAAAACGACCGAGTTTTATCATATTCATTGGTCTTCCTTTGTCTCCATTATTTCATCATGCTCCAAGCATTACATTGTTTGTTATAAACTTATTACCTTGAGATGCATGCTCGAGTGGTCGAGGGGTGAATTTATAATAGTAAATGCAGAATGTTTTCGGTCTACTTGTCATGGATGTAATGCCCATGTATTGATCACATCGTGAATAACATCATTGCTATGTGCTTTTGTATCAATTTCCCAATAGTAATTTCATCCACCATTACTATGCTCATGAGAGAGATGCCTCTAGTGAAAGCTATGTCCCCGGGTCTATTCACATCATATTACTCAAACCCTAAATACCTCAGTGCGATTATTTATCTTTTATTTTCTTTTGCAATTTATATATCTACCATTATCATAATTAATCCTTACAATTAACAAGTACAAGGGGATTGACAACCCTCTTGCACGTATTGGGCGCAAGTGGAGGAGAAAACCAAGTTCAAACCAAAAAGGTAAGAAATCTGCACTTCCGTCTTAGAGAAAGGCATGATCACATGATTGATCAATTTGTTAGATAATGCCAATATGGGTGATGGGTAAATGGGTAGAAAATAGAAGGAATGATGTTGGAGGTGTCCACACAAAAGGTGGAGATTTATGACGGAGATGGGGTATCCATTCACATCCCATGAACAGAGAAAAAATAGTTGTGAGTAAAGTTCACTAAGGCCCCATATCACTAGACTACTTTCCATATATATGAAACCAACATATGAAGCAACATTTTAAAATTTGTATCACTTACTCGTTGTGTGGAGAACTGAAAATCGGAACTATGGGAACATGGACTGAATTATAAAATAATTTATTAGGAATGAGATGCATCAAACACTTGGATTGACGAGGAAGATCAAGAACTAGGCCATGTGACTAGTGACATTGGTTTCTTAACAACATTGTCTTTGATTACATACTTGCTTTAGTGCTATTTTGCAGGTATGGTATTAGTTAATGGAGACATAAAAGTAAGTGTTGAGTTAATTTATGCTTGATAGAACATGTATTCAATGCACATCATGTTCATCCTAGTATACCCTTCAAATTCTCCATGCATCCCATTGTTCGGCGATCATGTTGGTCAATTAATTTATGTGACGTTGTACTTCCTCAGTGCCCACATCATCTTTGATTTTTATTCTAACAGGTAATAGTGAAGCATACTTCACATCCAAGCCTTGAATTTATTTCCATGTTATACATTGATGGAAGAAGTGACTCGTATCTTACTGTCTCAAAAAACATCTGCCAATTAATTTAGATGAAAATATTTTCAAAAGGCATAAGGTTTTAGAGCCCAATAAGACATTCGGCAAGCTCACTAAGCCCCATGTCCCTAAGACACTTCTTCATATATGTGAAACCAACACATACAATAACATTCTCATATGTTTGACGTTTATCCATTAAGGAGACGACATGAACATAGGTTTTGAAAGATGAATCAATCACTTGGGTTGCAAAGGAAGATCAAGAACTAGCCAACGTGACTAGTGTCATTGTTTTCTTCAAACCATTGGCACTGAGTACCTCCTTGTTTTAGTGCTATTGTGTAGGTAAAATTACTAGTCCATGAGGAACATTAAATTACATCACTGTGTTCACTTGTGGTTAGGAAAACATGTATTGAATGCATAACATGACCATCTAAACTAACATTCAAATTCTCCATGCATCCCATTGTTGTAAAATCATATTGTGCATTTCATCCTATTTCCATTCCACTTCCTTACGGCCTACAATCATGATGGACATCTTCAGTGAGCTGAGAGTCTCATGAGAAGTCCTTTTGCCTACGATTTAGTGCCTACTGAACCAGCAACACATCAATCTCAATGATCAAGCTGACGATGCCAAGTTCCATTGGAATACCGATCACCCTTTCCACTGCATTGAGCTCCACTGAGAAGGCATCACATTTGTGTACTTGTCGTATGAGTAGTAGGACAAAAACTATACATATGCTATGTTGGTTGGAAGCATATGCACAACCGATACTGCACATATCGTTTTATAGTCTATAATTTGGCATATTTGATGTTGTTCATGCAAATCATTCCGCATCCTAGCGATCAACATGCATTAATCCCTTTCCTTGAATGTGCTGGTTTGAGTCCTGCTCAACGCATGTGTCGTTGATTATTCTAACTCTAAGAATTAATTCGTGATGTGGACAGTTTCGCCCCACTGGGATCATTTTTGGCCTTAATTGATCATATAAATTACTTTATCTGCGTTGGTGTCATTTTGGGCTAATTGATCACATAAATGATTTTATGGGCTAAATCCGACCACTTTCTAAGTTTGCGGCCTGAAGTGTGATGCCACTTTGAGTTAATCGACTAATGACACATTTCACTCGAATTTGTTCTAGTAGCTCTTTAGAATTTATAGCATGGTTTCTTCACATGATCCCACATATACAAAGAATTAGCAACACTTAATGAAGACACAATGTTTCTATATATATTATGTATGAACTCCTATATTTGATTTGTACCTTCTATAGGTTCCATCATCATTAATATGTGTTAGTCATCTTGTACACCTAAACATGTACACCTATAAAATTCAGAAGCTTTCTCCCAGTCCGACCGTTTTTGGCCTTAA
>NC_041391.1:36343686-36347770 GCF_002162155.2 Triticum dicoccoides | reverse complement strand
TTGTTTTCCTTTTTTTGCCTTAATTGGTCAGATAAATGACTTTCTGGACTAAATCTGACCATGTTCTGAATTTGTGACCTAGAGTGTGCAAATACTTTGACTTAATCGAGTAATGACACATTCAACTCTAGTTTGTTTCAGTACCTTTTAGAATTTACAATATGGTTTCTTCCTGCGAACCCACATGTACAAAGAATTAGTAACACTTAATTAAAAAAATTCCACAAATTTAAGAAATGTTCATCTTTTTTAAAGTTGTTCGCAAATAATGTTCATAATTTAGAACATATTCTCCTATTAAATTTTTTTTGTTCTTATTTTTTAGTTCCCATATAATGTGTTTCAAAAAGATTTTCCTTTTTAAAAATTACACTTGAAAATTCAAAACAAGTTTTTTAGTTTAGGAACAATTTTATAAATTTCTATTGTATGAATTGAACAACATTATTTGAACAGTAGAATTTTTCGAGTTCAATTGTACGAGTATAAGGACAGTGGTCTGGAAGGAAATATTTTGTAACAATCATGTGGTTTCGACTTCTACTGTATGGAAATCAATCATCATGTGGAGTAATTTGGAGGTGTTTTTGTGCCCATAATTATTATTTTCTCTTCCATTCCTCCCATGTATACATAGAAAACAAACATGCAACAAGTGTTAAGTTCTTGGTTTTGTTCCATGGTAGGTAGTTGGGCCTCATATGTGCAAAAAAAATTGGGCAGACGGGAGACTGTGGCAACCCTTTAGCTCTGTGCAATTGGACCACAAAGAAGAATACAATGAAGTTTCCAATGTTGTTTCATTTTCCAGCCAACAGTTCTTTATTTCATTTGAATGGAGAAAAATGTATGTAAGTGAGCCGAAACTAACAGATGCCGCCTGTATGCCCGATGTATTATTATGTATATACAAACTCAAATTTTGTATCTCTGTCTATACGGCAATAATGCCTTTTGTATTAGAGGAACCTGTACATTATTTATTTAGCACGTTTGGAAAGTTGGAAAATGGAGAAAGGTCTGCATGCTGATCCCCGGAAGGGATTGTGGGTTTGTTAGTTTCTTCTTCCTCTTTCTAGTTCTACTAGTCTTATGCATCATCTCTTACCAGGACACACAGGTTTCCAGTAGTGCTAGTATCATAAAACTGAAAGTCTGTCAGTTCAGAGTTCTTACTCTGAAGGGGCCATGCTAGCTTTGCACCCTGCGATTCTGCAACAGCTAGCTATGAATTCTGGCCACATGGTTAGCACTTGATTTTCTCTACAAATGAATTACTCGACATGATTGGAACAAAATATTGTTTTATGAGAAAGTAACCAGTAGTTTGTAAGGTACCCATTTTTTGTGAAAGAAATGAGAATGTACCCAACTTAACCTCTTTTTCTTTTATTCTGTAGTCCAGGATTACATCACTAATTATTTTTGCAACTGCAAGCAGAACTCCACTGCCAACAGAGATTTCCAACTACAAGAAATAGTTCCATTGAAAGATGCTTCCTCCAATTTTATTCATGTCAATGAGCAATATGTTTTTACGTTGTTTCCTGGAGTTTCCAAATAGAAATTTTGTGCTCTAGTGATAGTTTCCTGTTTACTTTCATGAACTGCAAAATAGTTTCAGCTGTAAAGAAACTTTTTCCTATTTGTTTCTTTGCACTGCACAGTAGAAAGTTTTAACATTTCCATTGAAACAGAAACAGTTTACCATCAAGTTTTCCTGTGCGGAGCAGTTTACGTTCCTTGTTAGAAATGAGACTACCGTACGAAGCAAACAGAAACGCCATGTTCGCTCGCTCGCGAATGGAAGAAATAGAAAACGGCCCCGAAAGCCTGCCAAGTGGAGTCTATGTGCGAAACAGCAGCTACTTGAGGCAAAAAGCATCACATAGGGGCTCCCTTCAATATCACACAGTCATGTGCACAGAAATGGCATAGGCCAATATAAGAGAATAATCTCTGGTTAATATCTAAGATCCATGAATGTGCACGGCAAGTGGTGGGAAGTTTGGTGAAAAGTTTAGTACCATACTGCTACAGTAAGAAGAGTGTGACCTATTTATAAGGGCTGCTCTACCACTTTCTATTGGGAGCTTGGGAATATGAGTTGTACACGCGCGTTCCTCCCCTGCCGCCGCCCGCCTCGCCTCGCCTCGCCACGCCGCGGAGGCAAGGATGAATACCAATTGGTGCAAATATTTCCAACAAATACCAAGATTGTGATACGGGAATCTGAATTGATGGCTCATTCATTGTTTCTGAACCAGACGCGGAAGCAAGGATGAATACCAATTGGTGCAAATTTCATATTTCCCCTGAGATCTTCAGTTCCAACGGTAGTCCATGGTGAATTAGTGGTGATGCGCGACTTCACGGGACAAACTTGAATAACGAATCTCTGTTGTAACATTCTTGTGTTAGCCTTAGCACTAGTGCCTGAACCTATCACAACAGAAATCCCCCGTGCATTAATTATTGGTTAGTGTCTGGTAGATAGCAAGCATAGTTTTAAGATGATAGCATGAAAATCATATACTTTCGATTAATCAATTAGCATGATTTGTGTTTTTTCTTTTTAGACATAACCCCCATGCTCCGATGAATAAGGCGCATTTCATTTCTTTAAGACAAGACTTTGATCAACAACTACTCTTTTAATATTTAATTTATGTCATACAAAATCGCTATCATACACAAAGAACTTTTAAATACGAATCTAGTGATACAAATTTCATCTCATATAACCTTGTATTCATGGACTAATAAAATTATTGGTCAAATGCATGTCTTAACGAAAAAAATACGTCTTACTTTTACGAATGAAGTGAATATAACTGTTGGGGGGTCTTGGGTGATTTTCTATACTTACACGGTCCTAGTTGAGGATCAATAAACTATGAAACGTGTTGACTAATTTCATATGAGCAACTCCACATACCCAATATTTCGTAATATTGAGTTTTCTTACTGCACAATATTAAGGGTGAGTGGCACAATATTACTCATTAATTCTTCTAGATGGATATAACCTTCTAATTTATATAGGCTCACATTGTATTATGAAATTAGGTGACTTCAGTGCATGCTCAATTATTGACCATATGGCAAGTCATGCGAGGGATCTTATTGGTTTGACGGGCGAGTCGGTGGTAAAAGGAAGGGTGATGTGGATCCGTGTTTCACTACTAGGAAAATGCTTATACACAGGAGCTCACTAGTAGCGCTTTTTGTAAGGAAGCGCTGCTACTAAGTAGCAGTAGCACTTGGGAACAAAGAGCGTTGCTGCTATGCATATAGCAGTAGCGCTGTACTTGGAAAACACGCTACTACTATAATTGCTAGACCGTTGCCGGCAGGCTAGGTATACTAGTAGCGCTCATGCGCAAAAAGCACTACTGCTATTATTCATAGCAATAGCGCTTTCCTCTAACCAGCGCTACTGCTAAATTCAGTCCCCTCCTTAGACCAAAGTTCAGTCCCACCTCGCTCCACGAACATAATGTTTACCATCTTAAATATGGTGCTTCTCAAACTATTACAACCACTTGGTCTTCATTGTATTATATGTGTAGGATCTGTGGCAATATGAATCTTCGTTTGTTCCTAAACAGGCGAAAATTTATACTGACAATTTAGATTCTATACAAAAAGATCAATGATGACCAATGCTTTTTTTAATTTGATGTTTTTTACATGCTAATGATCATAGCCTTATTAGAAGCGCTGGTTCCACAAAAATGCTACAGCTAATGATCGTAGCAGTAGCGGTTGTTCCGCTAAAGCGCTACTGATATGGATCTTAGCAGTAGCGCGTTGGTTACGGACGAACGCTACTACTACGGGTACCATATCCACGCCCGTGCGCGGCCTCACTCTCCCCTCACACTCTCACTCGACAATGCTCCTCTGCGCGCCGTCGCCTGCCGTCACCCACCTGCGCACCCAAGGTATGTATCCGCCTCTCCCTCCCTCTCTCTCCACCCTCCTCTCCCCTCCCTCTCACCGCCCTCCTCTTCCCTCCCGTCACCCACCTCCATCCGCCGCCCCTCCTCCATCCTCCTTCTCCCTCCTTCCTTCCCTTCCA
>NC_041391.1:36321964-36343332 GCF_002162155.2 Triticum dicoccoides | reverse complement strand
CCTCCCTCCCTCCCTTCCTTCCTCCCTCTCCCTCCATCCAGCCTCCCTCCCTTCTCCCTTCCTCCCTCCCCCATCTATGTTAATTATTTTGAGTAAAATAGAACATATAAGTTATATGAACAGAATGTAGGTATTTTGAATAGAATAAAATAGAAAATATAGGTAGAATGTAGGTATTTTAAATACGATAGAAGACTAGAGAATAGGTTTTTTGAAGATAAAAAAGTTTTAGTAATATAATTTTTTAGGTATAGAAAATATTCAATTATAGAAATCTATTGGAATGATACATGAGAATTTTTTAGGTATCAAAATTAGTAATAAAAAATTTTAGTAAGAAAATTTAGGTATAGAAATTTTTAGTAATTTTTATTTTGAATATTGAAATGTATTGGAAAATTTAATTATTTTTATGTCATTATCACTTTGTCATCAAAGAATGCTATATGAGATTTGATCTAAAATTTTCACTCGGTGGAAAATGCGGGCTCTGTAAGGTCGTGTCTCCTTGGAGTTATCGTCGTCTGAGCTATCTACTTCCTCTACACCCTTGTCGGTGAGCTAAAAGTCCACCTCCTCCTTCTCTACTCCTCGGTGTTGAATAGAGTAGAACTAGAGTAGAACTAGAGTAGAAATATATTGAAATGTTTTTGTCAATATTGAACCATTGAAATGCAATGAGCACCAGTTTATGCCCATGTGCGAATGTGGGAAAATCCGAGTGGCCTATGTTTTGCCGGAATGTTGATTCATTTCCGTTCCGGCAAAATTTCAGGTGCTCGATATGTTCTATTTTAGCAAAGGTCATGCCGGATTTTTCCGTGAATTTAAGCATGACTTGTGCTAGAATATGTAGGAAATATCGAGTGCCCCGGATTTGCTAGGAAGAGAATTAAACAACAATTTGAGTTGATTTTAAGTCTATCGGGGCTCCATACAGGACAGTCAAATATTCAGTGAGGGAGAGTCTCCACCATATATGAGAGAAGAAGAATGCCGACTGTTGTCGTGGGGGTCGCTTTTCCTTCTTCTCCTTGTGCTAGAAGTTTGTTATGCACTAGGGGAAGAAGGTGTAGCGACCATCATTGATGATCGAAAAATCAGTGAGGGAGTGTCCACTATATATAAGAAAAGAAGAATGCCGACTGTTGTCGTGGGGGTCGCTTCTCCTTCTTTTCCTTGTGCTACATATTTGTAGTGCACTAGGGAAGGAGGAGTAGCGACCATCACCGACGGTCTCAATATCAGAGAAGGAGTGCCCACCATATACGTGACATAAGAGTTTAGGAAGGAAGACTCGACAGACCTAAAGTCAACCCGTTGCATATTGAGTATTAGTGATTTGTGTGTTGAGTTTCCTGGTAGTTGCCTTCGACTGATTTTCAATGTTTCGAATATGAACATAGGAAATGTGTGACGACGAAAGGGAATTCGCTATGTACGAATACTGCGAAGACGAGTTGCCTTTGAGTAATAGTGATCTACGACGAAAGGGAATTCGTCCGGAAGATGAAATTGAAGGTAATATCGACATCTGGGTCGATGTGCAGACGCCTCTAGTTCTACCATTATGTGAGTTTCTCAATGATATTTATTAAGTAATTTATATTGTTTACTTAAAATTAGTTCACAACTAATTTCTATTGACAGCTTATTTCCATTCAAGGAAACATGTCTGGCGCTTGATAGACAGCACCTACTACTGTTCCGGGGCTGAACTAAACTGCGAGGAGATAGGTCATTATGTTTCATGGCTTGAGGATCTTGATACTATCAAGACAGGTTATTTTTCCGGACTTTGAAATATTAGTACTCAATACGTGCGACCACTAGTGTGCGCATGAAACTATGGTCATATCTATTTAGGACAGATGGTAGGATTTTTAATATTTGTCC
Organism: Triticum dicoccoides; assembly: GCF_002162155.2. Lineage (NCBI taxonomy): Eukaryota > Viridiplantae > Streptophyta > Magnoliopsida > Poales > Poaceae > Triticum > Triticum dicoccoides. The sequence goes on along the minus strand of NC_041391.1, from coordinate 36,341,436 downwards.
TCAATGCATCTTTTGCATACATTATTTTTCAAGCTAAACTTCATTGCTAAGTATGTACTACAAGGTTCTTCAACGGGGACTCCCGATGAATGTTGTACCTCGTTGGATTGAGCCTAAAGGTAGCGTGACAATGGTTAGCTTACAGCCAAGATATCCCGCATTGCACATGAGTGCATTCATGATTTCTAAAAGCGAGCAAGTCTTAATAGTCAAACACTAGAGCAAAATTGTGAAGGGTCGCAGCAGAGAAGTACTAGGGGCTAGCAACCAGAAGCGCAACCCACAATTAGGAGACAGGTTCATCTACATTCTGCAATATGATGAAGCAGGTGTGCTACACATGTTTTATGCTATTTTATCTGAGAGAGCAGCAGGAGTGATTAGCTAGCTAGAATGAGTTTGAAGATGATGATGTGCTACACTATGACTATGATGATTAAATATCTAGTGTTGGTGGTAATGACTATGATGATTACCATTAGCTAGTGTTGGTGGTGATTAGATAGCTACACTAGCTATGACTATGATGATTAAATAGTGTTGGTGGTAATGACCGTGATGATATTAGCTAGCTAGTGTTGTTGGTGATGATATGATGGAAGAGTTTTTATATTAATATGATGATGATGTTGAATCGGGCTACGAGAATTTGGTTCCTCCGGTAATAGGGGGACATGAAGACGAGACCCCGCGGTGTCTTGGCGATTGCAAGACGTGGGTCCTATTGTGGCCAAAGAATCTGCTTCATCTGGAGGCAGCCGGGAGCACACCCACGACCACGCAGCCTCCGCAAGGTATGAACATCAGCATGAAGGAAATACACCCTAGAGGCAATAATAAAGTTATTATTTATTTCCTTATTTCATGATAAATGTTTATTATTCATGCTAGAATTGTATTATTCAGAAACTTAGTACATGTGTGGATACATAGACAAAACATAGTGTCCCTAGTATGCCTCTACTTGACTAGCTCGTTTATCAAATATGGTTATATGTTTCCTAACCATAGACATTTGTTGTTATTTGATGAACGCGATCACATCATTAGGAGAATGATGTGATGAACAAGACCCATCCGTTAGCTTAGCATTATGATCGTGTCAGTTTCATTGCTACTGCTTTCTTCATGACATATACAAGTTCCTCCGACTATGAGATTATGCAACTCCCGAATACTGGAGGAACACTTTGTGTGCTACCAAACGTCACAACGTAAATGGGTGATTATAAAGGTGTTCTACAGGTGTCTCCGAAGGTGTTTGTTGGGTTAGCATAGATCGAGATTAGGATTTGTCACTCCGTGTTTCGGAGAGGTATCTCTGGGCCCTCTCGGTAATACTCATCACTATAAGCCTTGCAAGCATTGTGACTAATGAGTTAGTTGCAGGATGAAGTATTACGGAACGAGTAAAGATACTTGCCGGTAACGAGATTGAAATAGGTATTGAGATATCGATGATCGAATCTCGGGCAAATAACATACCGATGACAAAGGGAACAACGTATGTTGTTATGCGGTTTGACCGATAAAGATCTTCATAGAATATGTAGGAACCAATATGAGCATCCAGGTTCCGCTATGGGTTATGGACCGGAAGTGAGTCTCGGTCATGTATACATAGTTCTCGAACCTGCAGGGTCCGCACGCTTAACGTTCGATGAAGATCGGTATTATGAGTTTATGTGTTTTGATGTACCGAAGGTTATTCAGAGTCCCAGATGTGATCACGGACATGACGAGGAATCTCGAAATGGTCGATGTATTGGAAGGCTATGTTTGGACACCGGAAAGGTTCCGAGTGGTTAGGGCACTTTTTCGGAGTACGGGAGGTTACCGGAACCCTCCGGGTAGTTAATGGGCCTTAATGGGCCATGGTGGAATAGGGAAGGAGGCGGCCAAGGTGGGGGCACGCCCCCCAAGCCCAATCCGAATTGGGAGGTGGGCCGGCCCCCCTTTCCTTCTCTCTCTCTCCCTCTTCCTTCTTCTCTTACTCCAACTAGGGAAGGGGGTGAACCTACTCCTACTGGGAGTAGGACTCCCCCCTTGGGCACGCCATAGAAAACTGGCACCCCATAGACACACAAGTTGATCAAGTTGATCTTTTAGCCGTGTGTGGTGCCCCCTCCATAGATTTCCACCTCGGTCATATCGTTGTAGTGCTTAGGCGAAGCCCTGAGACGATAACTTCATCATCGTCGTCACCATGCCGTCATGCTGACGGAACTCTCCCTCGGCCTCAGCTGGATCTAGAGTTTGAGGGACGTCAGCGAGCTGAACGTGTGCAGATCGCGGAGGTTCCGTGCGTTCGGTACTTCATCCATTGGATCGCGAAGACGTTTGACTACATCAACCGCGTTACATAGCGCTTCCGCTTTCGGTCTACGAGGGTACGTGGACACACTCTCCCCCTCGTTGCTATGCATCACCTACATAGATCTTGCGTGATCGTAGGAATTTTTTTGAAATTACTGTGTTCCTCAACAGTGGCATCCGAGCCAGGTCTATGCGTAGATGTTATATGCACGAGTAGAACACAAAGAGTTGTGAGCGATAATAGTCATACTGCTTTCCAGCATGTCATACTTTGATTCGGCGGTATTGTTGGATGAAGTGGCTCAGACCGAATTACACGTACGCTTATGCGAGACTGGTTCTATCAACGTGCTTCGCACACATGTGGCTAGTGAGGGTCTGTTTCTCCAACTTTAGTTGAATCGAGTGTGGCTATGCCCAGTCCTTGTTGAAGGTTAAACAACACACTTGACGAAAAATCGTTGTGGTTTTGATGCATAGGTAGAACGGTTCTTGCTAAGCCCGTAGCAGCCACGTAAAACTTGCAACAACAAAGTAGAGGATGTCTAACTTGTTTTTGCAAGGCTTGTTGTGATGTGATATGGTCAAGGCATGATGAGATATAAATTGTTGTATGAGATGATCATGTTTTGTAACAAAGTTATCGGCAACTGGCAGGAATGGATGTCCCTTTATTGTATGCAATGCAATCGCCATGTAATTGTGTTACTTCATCACTAAGCGGTAGCGATAGTTGTAGTAATAATAGTTGGCGAGACGACAACGATGCTACAATGGAGATCAAGGTGTCGCGCCGGTTATGATGGAGATCATGACGATGCTTCAGTGATGGAGATCATGAGCACAAGATGATGATGGCCATATCATGCCACATATTTTGACTGCATGTGATGCTTATCTTAATATGCATCTTATTTTGCTTAGTACGACAACATTATAAGATGATCCCTCACTAAATTCAAGGTATCAGTGTTCTCGCTGACTATGCACCGTTGCAGTAGTTTGTCGTGCCGAGACACCACGTGATGATCGAGTGTGATAAGCTCTACGTTCAAATACAACGGGTGCAAGCCAGTTTTTGCACACGCAGAATACTCGGATCAAACTTGACGAGCCTAGCATATGCAGATATGGCCTCGGAACACTGAGACCGAAAGCTCGAGTGTGAATCATATAGTAGATATGATCAACATAGTGATGTTCACCATTGAAAACTACTCCATCTCACGTGATGATCGAACATGGTTTAGTTGATATGGATCATGTAATCATTTAGATGACTAAAGGGATGTCTATCTAAGTGGGAGTTCTTAAGTAATATGATTAATTGAACTTTAATTTATCATGAACTTAGTCATGATAGTATTTTGCAAATTATGTTGTAGATCAATAGCTCGCGTTGTAGCTTCCCTATGTTTCTTATATGTTCCTAGAGAAAACTAAGTTGAAAGATGATAGTAGAAATGATGCGGACTGGGTCCGTGATCTGAGGTTTATCCTCATTGCTTCACGGAAGAATTATGTCCTTGATGCACCGCTAGGTGACCGACCTATTGAAGGAGCAGATGCAGACATTATGAATGTTTGGCTAGCTCAATATGATGATTACTTGATAGTTTAATGCACCATGCTTTACGGCTTAGAATCGGGACTTCAATGACGTTTTGAACATCATGGAATATATGAGATGTTCCAATAGTTGAAGTTAATATTTCAAGCAAATACCCAAGTTGAGAGATATGAAGTCTCTAACAACTTCTAAAGCTAAAAGATAGAGGAGAATAGCTCAAGAAGTGAGCATGTGCTGAGATTGTCTGGGTACTACAATCGCTTGAATCAAGTGGGAGTTAACCTTCCAGATAAGATAGTGATTGAAAGAGTTCTCTAGTCACCATCACCAAGCTACTGGAACTTCGTGATGAACTATAATATGCAAGGGATGAAGAAAGAAATTCCTGAGCTCTTCGTGATGCTGAAAATCGACAAAGGTTGAAATCAAGAAAGAGCATCAAGTTATGATGATTGACAAAACAACTAGTTTAAAGAAAAGGGCAAAGGGAAAGAAAGGGAACTTCAAGTAGAATGGCATGCAAGTTGTCACTCCCGTGAAGAAGCCCCAAGCTGGACCTAAGCCTGAAGCTGAGTGCTTCTAGTGCAAAGGAAATGGTCACTGGGAGCGAAACTACCCCAAATATTTTGTGGATAAGTAGGATGGCCAAGTGATCAAAGGTATATTTGATGTACATTTTATTGATGTGTACTTTACTAGTGTTCATAAGAACCCCTGGGTATTTGATACCGGTTCAGTTGCTAAAATTTGAGATACCGACGATCGATTCTCGGGCAAGTAACATACGATGATAAAGGGAACAACGTATGTTGTTATGCGATTTGACTGATAAAGATCTTCGTAGAATATGTAGGAACCAATATGAGCATCCATGTTCCACTATTGGTTATTGACCGGAAGTGAGTCTCGGTCATGTCTACATAGTTCTCAAACCCATATGGTCTGCACGCTTAACGTTCAATGACCATCAGTACTATGAGTTTATGTGTTTTGATGTACCGAAGGTTGTTCGGAGTCCCAGATGTGATTGTGTACATGACGAGGAGTCTCTAAATGGTCGAGACATAAAGATTGATATATTGGAAGGCTATGTTTGGACACCGAAAGGTTCCGAGTGGTTCGGGCATTTTTCCGAAGTACCAGGACGTTACCGGAACCCCCCAGGGAGTTGCCGGCCTTAATGGGCCATGCTGGAAGAGAGGAGAAGGCGGCCAATGTGGGGGCGCGCCCCCCAAGCCCAATCCAAATTGGGAGGGGGCCGGCCCCCCTTTCCTTCTCTCCCTCTCCCTCTTCCTTCTTCTCTTACTCCAACTAGGGAAGGGGGCGAACCTACTCCTACTGGGAGTAGGACTCCCCCCCTTGGGCGCGCCATAGAAAAGTGGCACCCCATAGACACACAATTTGATCAAGTTGATCTTTTAGCCGTGTGTGGTGCCCCCTCCACAGATTTACACCTCGGTCATATTGTTGTAGTGCTTAGGCGAAGCCTTGAGCCGATAACTTCATCATCGTCATCACCATGCTGTCGTGCTGACGGAACTCTCCCTCGGCCTCAGCTGGATCTAGAGTTTGAGGGACGTAACCGAGATGAACGTGTGCAGATCGCGGAGGTTCCGTGTGTTCGGTACTTGATCCGTTGGATCGCGAAGACGTTTGACTACATCAACCGCGTTACATAGCGCTTCCGCTTTCGGTCTACGAGGGTACGTGGACAAACTCTCCCCCTCGTTGCTATGCATCACCTACATAGATCTTGCGTGATCGTAGGAATTTTTTTGAAATTACTGTGTTCCGCAACAGTGGCATCCGAGCTAGGTCTATGCGTAGATGTTATATGCACGAGTAGAACACAAAGAGTTGTGGGCGATAATAGTCATACTGCTTTCCAGCATGTCATACTTTGATTCGGCGGTATTGTTGGATGAAATGGCTCAGACCGACATTATACGTACGCTTACGTGAGATTGGTTCTATCAACGTGCTTCGCACACATGTGGCTAGTGAGTGTCTGTTTCTCCAACTTTAGTTGAATCGAGTGTGGCTATGCCCGGTCCTTGTTGAAGGTTAAAACAACACACTTGACGAAAAATCGTTGTGGTTTTGATGCGTAGGTAAGAACGGTTCTCGCTAAGCCCGTAGCAGCCACGTAAAACTTGCAACAACAAAGTAGAGGACGTCTAACTTGTTTTTGCAGGGCTTGTTGTGATGTGATATGGTCAAGGCATGATGAGATATAAATTGTTGTATGAGATGATCATGTTTTGTTACAAAGTTATCGGCAACTGGCAGGAGCCATATGGTTGTCCCTTTATTGTATGCAATGCAATCGCCATGTAATTGTTTTACTTCATCACTAAGCGGTAGCGATAGTTGTAGTAACAATAGTTGGCGAGATGACAACGATGCTACGATGGAGATCAAGGTGTCGCGCCGGTTACGATGGAGATCATGATGATGCTTCGGTAATGCAGATCATGAGCACAAGATGATGATGGCCATATCATGCCACATATTTTGATTGCATGTGATGCTTATCTTAACATGCATCTTATTTTGCTTAGTACGGCAACATTATAACATGATCCCTCACTAAATTTCAAGGTATCAGTGTTCTCGCTGACTATGCACCGTTGCAATAGTTCGTCGTGCCGAGACACCACTTGTTGATCGGGTGTGATAAGCTCTACGTTCAAATACAACGGGTGCAAGCCAGTTTTTGCACACGCAGAATACTCGGCTTATACTTGACGAGCCTAGTATATGCAGATATGGCCTCGGAACACTGAGACCGAAAGTTCGAGTGTGAATCATATAGTAGATATGATCAACATAGTGATGTTCACCATTGAAAACTACTCCATCTCTCGTGATGATCGAACATGGTTTAGTTGATATGGATCATGTAATCATTTAGATGACTAAAGGGATGTCTACCTAAGTGGGAGTTCTTAAGTAATATGATTAATTGAACTTTAATTTATCATGAACTTAGTCCTGATAGTATTTTGCAAATTATGTTGTAGATCAATATCTCGCGTTGTAGCTTCCCTATGTTTCTTATATGTTCCTAGAGAAAACTAAGTTGACAGATGATAGTAGAAATGACGCGGACTGGGTCCGTGATCTGAGGTTTATCCTCATTACTTCACGGAAGAATTATGTCCTTGGTGCACCGCTAGGTGATAGACCTATTGAAGGAGCAGATGCAGACGTTATGAATCTTTGGCTAGCTCAATATGATGATTACTTGATAGTTTAATGCACCATGCTTTATGGCTTAGAATCGGGACTTCAATGACGTTTTGAACATCATGGAATATATGAGATGTTCCAATAGTTGAAGTTAATATTTCAAGCAAATACCCAAGTTGAGAGATATGAAGTCTCTAACAAGTTCTATAGCTAAAAGATGGAGGAGAATAGCTCAAGAAGTGAGCATGTGCTGAGATTGTCTGGGTACTACAATCGCTTGAATCAAGTGGGAGTTAACCTTCCAGATAAGATAGTGATTGAAAGAGTTCTCTAATCACCATCACCAAGCTACTAGAACTTCGTGATGAACTATAATATGCAAGGCATGACGAAAGAAATTCCTGAGCTCTTCGTGATGCTGAAAATCGACAAAGGTAGAAATCAAGAAAGAGCATCAAGTGTTCATGATTGACAAGACAACTAGTTTAAATAAAAGGGCAAAGGGAAAGAAAGGGAACTTCAAGTAGAATGGCATGCAATTTGTCACTCCCGTGAAGAAGCCCCAAGCTGGACCTAAGCCTGAAGCTGAGTGCTTCTACTGCAAAGCAAATGGTCACTGGGAGCGAAACTACCCCAAATATTTGGCAAATAAGTAGGATGGCCAATTGAACAAAGGTATATTTGATATACATATTATTTATGTGTACTTTACTAGTGTTCATAACAACCCCTGGGTATTTGATACCGGTTCAGTTGCTAAAATTTGAGATACCGACGATCGATTCTCGGGCAAGTAACATACCGATGATAAAGGGAACAACGTATGTTGTTATGCGGTTTGACTGACAAAGATCTTCGTAGAATATGTAGGAACCAATATGAGCATCCATGTTCCACTATTGGTTATTGACCGGAAGTGAGTCTCGGTCATGTCTACATAGTTCTCGAACCCATATGGTCTGCACGCTTACCATTCGATGACCATCGGTATTATGAGTTTATGTGTTTTGATGTACCGAAGGTTGTTCGGAGTCCCAGATGTGATTGTGGACATGACGAGGAGTCTCTAAATGGTCGAGACATAAAGATTGATATATTGGAAGGCTATGTTTGGACACCGGAAAGGTTCCGAGTTTTGCAGGCATTTTTCCGAAGTACCAGGAGGTTACCGGAACCCCCCAGGGAGTTGCCGGCCTTAATGGGCCATGCTGGAAGAGAGGAGAAGGCGGCCAATGTGGGGGCGCGCCCCCCAAGCCCGATCCAAATTGGGAGGGGGCCGGCCCCCCTTTCCTTCTCTCCCTCTCCCTCTTCCTTCTTCTCTTACTCCAACTAGGGAAGGGGGCGAACCTACTCCTACTGGGAGTAGGACTCCCCCCCTTGGGCGCGCCATAGAAAAGTGGCACCCCATAGACACACAAGTTGATCAAGTTGATCTTTTAGCCGTGTGTGGTGCCCCCTCCACAGATTTCCACCTCGGTCATATCGTTATAGTGCTTAGGTGAAGCCCTAAGCCGCTAACTTCATCATTGTTGTCACCATGCCGTCGTGCTGATGGAACTCTCCCTCGGCCTCAGCTGGATCTAGAGTTTGAGGGACGTCACCGAGCTGAACATGTGCAGATCGCGGAGGTTCCGTGCGTTCGGTACTTCATCCATTGGATCGCGAAGACGTTTGACTACGTCAACCGCGTTACATAGCGCTTCCGCTTTCGGTCTACGAGGGTACGTGGACACACTCTCCCCCTCGTTGCTATGCATCACCTACATAGATCTTGCGTGATCGTAGGAATTTTTTTGAAATTACTGTGTTCCCCAACAGTGGCATCCGAGCCAGGTCTATGTGTAGATGTTATATGCATGAGTAGAACACAAAGAGTTGTGGGCGATAATAGTCATACTGCTTTTCAGCATGTCATACTTTGGTTCGGCGGTATTGTTGGATGAAGTGGCTCAGACCGACATTACACGTACGCTTATGCGAGATTGGTTCTATCAACGTGCTTCGCACACATGTGGCTAGTGAGTGTCTGTTTCTCCAACTTTAGTTGAATCGAGTGTGGCTATGCCCGGTCCTTGTTGAAGGTTAAAACAACACACTTGACGAAAAATCGTTGTGGTTTTGATGCGTAGGTAAGAACGGTTCTCGCTAAGCCTGTAGCAGCCACGTAAAACTTGCAACAACAAAGTAGAGGACGTCTAACTTGTTTTTACAGGGCTTGGTGTGATGTGATATGGTCAAGGCATGATGAGATATAAATTGTTGTATGAGATGATCATGTTTTGTAACAAAGTTATCGGCAACTGGCAGGAGCCATATGGTTGTCCCTTTATTGTATGCAATGCAATCGCCATGTAATTGTTTTACTTCATCACTAAGCGGTAGCGATAGTTGTAGTAACAATAGTTGGCGAGATGACAACGATGCTACGATGGAGATCAAGATGTCGCGCCAGTGACGATGGAGATCATGACGATGCTTCGGTGATGGAGATCATGAGCACAAGATGATGATGGCCATATCATGCCACATATTTTGATTGCATGTGATGCTTATTTTAATATGCATCTTATTTTGCTTAGTATGGCAACATTATAAGATGATGCCTCACTAAATTTCAAGGTATCAGTGTTCTCGCTGACTATGCACCGTTGCAATAGTTCATCGTGCTGAGACACCACGTGATGATCGGGTGTGATAAGCTCTACGTTCAAATACAATGGGTGCAAGCCAGTTTTGCACACGCAGAATACTCGGATTAAACTTGACGAGCCTAGCATATGCATATATGGCCTCGGAACACTAAGACCGAAAGCTCGAGCGTGAATCATATAGTAGATATGATCAACATAGTGATGTTCACCATTGAAAACTACTCCATCTCACGTGATGATCGAACATGGTTTAGTTGATATGGATCATGTAATCATTTAGATGACTAAAGGGATGTCTATCTAAGTGGGAGTTCTTAAGTAATATGATTAATTGAACTTTAATTTATCATGAACTTAGTCCTGATAGTATTTTGCAAATTATGTTGTAGATCAATAGCTCGCATTGTAGCTTCCCTATGTTTCTTATATGTTCCTATAGAAAACTAAGTTGAAAGATGAAGTACAAATGATGCGGACTAGGTCCGTGATCTGAGGTTTATCCTCATTGCTTCACGGAAGAATTATGTCCTTGATGCACCGCTAGGTGACAGACCTATTGAAGGAGCAGATGCAGACGTTATGAATGTTTGGCTAGCTCAATATGATGATTACTTGATAGTTCAATGCACCATGCTTTATGGCTTAGAATCGGGACTTCAATGACGTTCTGAACATCATGGAATATATGAGATGTTCCAATAGTTGAAGTTAATATTTCAAGCAAATACCCAAGTTGAGAGATATGAAGTCTCTAACAAGTTCTAAAGCTAAAATATGGAGGAGAATAGCTCAAGAAGTGAGCATGTGCTGAGATTGTCAGGGTACTACAATCACTTGAATCAAGTGGGAGTTAACCTTCCAGATAAGATAGTGATTGAAAGAGTTCTCTAGTCACCATCACCAAGCTACTGGAACTTCGTGATGAACTATAATATGCAAGGGATGACGAAAGAAATTCCCGAGCTCTTCGTGATGCTAAAAATCGACAAAGGTAGAAATCAAGAAAGAGCATCAAGTGTTGATGATTGACAAGACAACTAGTTTAAAGAAAAGGGCAAAGGGAAAGAAAGGGAACTTCAAGTAGAATGGCATGCAATTTGTCACTCCCGTGAAGAAGCCCCAAGCTGGACCTAAGCCTGAAGCTGAGTGCTTCTACTGCAAAGGAAATGGTCATTGGGAGTGAAACTACCCCAAATATTTGGCGGATAAGTAGGATGGCCAAGTGAACAAAGGTATATTTGATATACATATTATTGATGTGTACTTTACTAGTGTTCATAACAACCCCTGGGTATTTGATACCGGTTCAGTTGCTAAAATTTGAGATACAGACGATTGATTCTCGGGCAAGTAACATACCGATGATAAAGGGAACAACGTATGTTGTTATGCGGTTTGACTGATAAAGATCTTCGTAGAATATGTAGGAACCAACATGAGCATCCATGTTCCACTATTGGTTATTGACAGGAAGTGAGTCTCGGTCATGTCTACATAGTTCTCGAACCCATATGGTCTGCACGCTTAACGTTCGATGACCATCGGTATTATGAGTTTATGTGTTTTGATGTACCGAAGGTTGTTCGGAGTCCCAGATGTGATTGTGGACATGACGAGAAGTCTCTAAATGGTCGAGACATAAAGATTGATATATTGGAAGGCTATGTTTGGACACCGGAAAGGTTCCGAGTGGTTCGGGCATTTTTCCAAACTACCAGGAGGTTACTCCCCCCAGGGAGTTGCCGGCCTTAATGGGCCATGCTGGAAGAGAGGAGAAGGCGGCCAATGTGGGGGCGTGCCCCCCAAGCCCAATCCAAATTGGGAGGGGGGCCGGCCCCCCTTTCCTTCTCTCCCTCTCCCTCTTCCTTCTTCTCCTACTCCAACTAGGGAAGGGGGGAAACCTACTGCTACTGGGAGTAGGACTCCCCCCCCTTGGGCGCGCCATAGAGAGGGCCCACCCTCCCCTCCTCCACTCCTTTATATACGGGGGAGGGGGGCACCCCATAGACACACAAGTTTATCAAGTTGATCTTATAGCCGTGTGCGGTTCCCCCCTCCACAGATTTCCACCTCGGTCATATCGTTGTAGTGCTTAGGCGAAGCCCTGCGCCGGTAACTTCATCATCACCATCACCACATCATCATGCTGATGGAACTCTCCCTCGGCCTCAGCTGGATCTAGAGTTCGAGGGACGTCACCGAGCTGAACGTGTGCAGATCACGGAGGTGCCATGTGTTCGGTAGTTGATCGGTTGGATCGCAAAGACGTTAGACTACATCAACCGCATTACATAAAACTTCCGCTTTCGGTCTACGAGGGTACGTGGACACACTCTCCCCCTCGTTACTATGCATAACCTAGATCTTGCGTGATCGTAAGAATTTTTTTCAATTTACCGCGTTACCCAACACAGCACCCCACCTACCCACTTAGCGTCGCCTGTCGTGCTGGGTGATAGCGGACTGGGTGAGGAAGAGGCTCCATTAGCCGTTGATGACGTCGCCATAGATGAGGATGAGTATGAGGATGACACTCCACAATATCTTAATACTGGCGCCGTTGTTGACGGAGGATTGATGGCTCAGTAGTATGAGTACTCAGGGTTTGAACGTCATGAGTCGGTGCCTGAATTGCCGCCTCCGGAGCCTTAACGTACTGTAGACGACCTTACACCAAAGAAAAATCAGAAGAGAGCGAGGAAAGGAAGCAATAAAGCTGCTGCTATGATCCAGCCACCTCCGCAGCCTCGGGTTCAAGACAGTATACCTATCCGCGGTGCGGCGAAATACCATATCCCCGTTGAAGCAATCCTACCTGAGGCATCGGTACAGGTCAAACACGGCGATCTAAGGCGACTTAATGACGATGTGCTGCGGAGAGAGAAAAGCCTAATCACCTCGAAAAATCTAGGACACCCTATGTGGTTAACGTGCCACGGAAAAGGTTGTACGCCTACTCATTACCCGCAGACAAGTTCTTCCTTCGATTCGATTACATTTTCGACATGTTTCACTTGATGAAGATGGATTTTAGGTTTGTCCACATTTATGCCTTGTACATGAACTACATCATCGGGATTGAGTAGATACCTTATATTTGTGTCGCTGACCCGTACTTCGTGCACGAGAACTTCTTGGCAGTCTACACAAAGCATCGTGAATACGCGAGGGACTACATCGTCAATTTCAAGCTCACCAATAAGAACAAGGAGACAATTCTCGTCCCTTATCATCCCCTGGAAGTCATCTGCGCAGATATCGTTCCTTCGATTTCAATCATTCATTTGCACGGTGGAGGCTAATTAATTTGAGGTGTACTTCTTTTGCGCAGCCACTGGCGCGCCGTCCTCATCATCCTTTACCCTCGATACTCCCATGCTCTTTACTTGGACTTGTTAAAGAACGTGAACAAAAAGGATTACACCCACATCAAGTCTGTTCTCGACAGTGCTATCTTTTTCTATGACGTACGGGGTGGAGAGATCAAGGACAAGAAGACGAGGAGCGCCAGGCCCGCCTTCAGCCATAAGACCGACTTCTGCTGCATCAAGCAACCGAGTGATACTCTTAGTGATGTATTCTATGTCCTACACCACATGCCGGAGTACAGACGGGATCAGGAGAACTTTCGCATGTCACCTACATCCGGGAATGCCCGTATACCGCAATGGGTAAGGACCGTAGGAGATATTGAGGATCATCGGCTTCGAGCTGAGTTCTATCACACCCAGCGCGAACTTGCCCAAATCATCATTAAAGAAGTCCTCGGAAAATAGGGTGGTTCTACAAGGAAGGGCAAATGTCGCGGGAAAATGTCCGAACATGCATAGCCGCTCAGCGTCTCGACCTGAAGCCTTCCACTAAGCTCGGGGACTATCTCCCTGACTTGAATGGATGGCACGACGTGTTGTGATTGTCGATATATGACAATGTGTCCATTTAGTCCATACTTTATGTACGACGAAATTTTGAGTTATGCACGACGAAACTTTATTTGTGATGTAATTAAATCGTCCTCCTCGACTAGCGAAGATCAATCTAGTTAGGGCATTTTTGGTACGATGAACTTTGTTATTTGTGCTTATGATATGTTACTTCTATTTTTGCCAAGTCTGTCTCTTTCTGTTGCTCAACTATGTATGTTGCATATCATAGGCTCATGTGATGATGCAGGTGCATAGATCATCCATGGCAAAGAAGTGCTACGCCAGGAGTATACGACGAGTGACCGGAGTGTTAGGCCCAGGTGTACCTATTTCTGGTTTCCGAGCGACAACCAGTAGTTAGTTTAGGTTCAAGATAGTGCGAGAGAGGGATACAAAGTCATGTGCTGCATAGTTATGCTCTCACTCATAGTGATAGCTCTTCTCGTGCATATCATTGTTTAGATGGATGACGATGTAGTTGCAAAAACTTGTATCGCTATTCTCGAGATGATGACGAGGGACTACTTTGTGTTGGATGATTATTATGATGATGACATTATTTGATCCTATGATTAAATTCGTATGTGTATGATGCTAAAGATTATTGTATAAAGCATGTTCAAATAAAAAAACAAATATGCAGAAAAAAGCAAAAACTAATAAAACTAACAGTAGTGAGGGGAGTAGAGTTAGTACCAGCACGCCCTTACCAGTAGTGCGCCCTGAATTAAAGTGCTGCAGATATTAGCAGTAGCGAGTTGCCCAAAAGCCCGCTGCTGCTAGCCATGTATAGCAGTAGTGTAGGTCATCGCGCGCTACTGATACATGTTAGCTGTAGCGCCGTATCAGTAGCACGGCTCCCCGCGCTACTGATACACCTAATACGCGCCTTACTGCTAGGCTTTTCCCTAATAGTGAATGTACATCGCAAATTCACACCAAGAAAACAGAGAATAGACCAAAATGTCGACTCATAGGAGATATTACACAAATCTGAGAACAAAATTTTGTCAGGAATCAACTAGCGCTGCAGGAACTAAAAATCTTCTAAAGGAGGTGATTCCAAACCATAGATCATGCGATGTTGGGGAGGGAAACCCTGCAGCACTCCATTTGTGCTGGCCTCATTCTTGAACCGAGAAGGCCCTCCGGCGAGGTGGATCAGAGGCCAAAACTGCAGGTGTAACACATGCCGATCCCGGTGGAGTTAGTTAAGCAGGGCGGCTGCAGGGGTAACATATATAGATTGAAAACTGCAGGTGTAACACATGCCAACAAAAATAGTCCAGAAGCATCTGTATAGCATTAATTATAGATACTACAGAACTAAGAAGCACGGACATTTTTAGTCTGAAAACATATAGTACAAACTACGATGGAAGCATGCACATTTGAAGTCATATGTCGATCTCATATTACCGCCAATATTGGGAATCAGGTTACTGTGATTTGCACAAGAAATTAACAGAAATTGGTAGATAACATAGTGATCCATTAACACATTGGATATTGCATAGATACACTCAAACTAATTACATCGAAGCAAACATTGCATCTAAACTAACTCAAATCAAAACAGCTGATTAAAAATCACTCAATGATGAGATGAGTCAACCCTAGTTCGGGTGAGTACATACCAGGGGGCGATGCATGGGACGTGCGTGCAGAGCTTCTTTGCAGAGCCGAAACGGCGCACCAGCGCGGTAGGCGGGATGGTGACGGTTCAGGGTCTGACGGGGGACCGGGGCGGCGAAAAGGGTTGCATGGTCAGCCAATGGTGAGAGCAGATGTGAGCAGGACGCCGCACCGGTGACATGGAGCAGCTGTAGACATCTCCAACTTTTTGTGCAAAGCAGGGGCGGCGGCGGAGGTGGAACTCTCTGTAAGCGCCTCGAGATCGCCCATGGGATACGAGATTTACTCGTCCCAGACAGGTGAGGTGGTGGGACGGGGTAGCGGGCGTGATTTACTCGGGATGGATAAAATTAGGGGATTAATTGACTGGATCAGAGATTTGCTTAGAATATGAACCGTGGGATCAAGGATCAACGACGGCGGATCGGTCTGACGAAATTTCCGTATCAGACTTCTGATACAAATTCTTTCCCTTTATCAGCTCATGGTTCCACATAGCAGAGTTAGCTACAATTAACTCAGACACCATATTCGGTCTGTCTTGTGTCAAGCAAGCTAAAAGCCGCATAGAATATTCTCTTGACAACCAATTTTGGCCGCATAGAATATAACCCTCCCATCTAACCCCTTGCTTTTCCATGCGCGTCTGCGTAGCCCAGTTGGGTCGAAATAAAGCCCTTCTTCGCCACAACTTAAAACTGATATGGGCATAATCATAATGCTCAGAACAAAACAAAAATGTTGTAAGACAATAGGTTTGGGAGAACCGGCTCGACCCTCTAGCGGTGGCCTGTCACATATATATACTGAAGGGGTACAACATTACATCATACGTACACATACGTACACATATACATAAGCTATACAGTCTAACACTCTCCCTCAATCTTAGCCACTTCCGAAAGAATCTAGAAGGGTAAGATTGCGCCGACAAGTCTCAAACTGTGCTAGAGGTAATGGTTTGGTGAAGATGTCTGCAAGTTGATCCTTGGAAGAGATGAACTTGATCTGTAGTTGCTTCTGAGATACCCGTTCCCGTACAAAATGATAGTCCACTTCGATGTGTTTCATTCGGGCATGAAATACCTGATTAGCAGATAGGTATGTAGCACCGATGTTATCACACCAAAGAATAGGAGACTGTGATTGAGATATACCCAACTCCTGAAGCAAAGACTGTATACAGATAATTTCTGCAGTTGCATTAGCCACAACCTTATACTCAACTGCAGTACTGCTACGCTAAACAGTAGCTTGCTTCCGAGCACTCCAGGCGATCAAGGTAGAACCAAAGAACACAGCATAGCCTCCCGTGGATCGCCTGTCATCTGGACTGCCAGCCCAATCCGCATCGGAATACGCCGAAATGACCCTAGAGGGGTTCGGTCGAATGTGCAAACCATAGGACAACGTGAAGCGAATGTAGCGCAAAATGCGCTTAACTGCAGACCAGTGAGTGTCGCGAGGTACCTGGAGATACTGACATACTCTATTGACAGCAAAGGATATATCTGGACGTGTGATCGTCAAGTACTGCAACCCAACAACAATACTCCTGTACTGTGTCGCATCAGTAGAAGGCAGGAGCTCGCCATCGACAGCAGTGATCCTGTCAGTAGCAGACATAGGTGTAGTAGTCAGTTTGCACTTAAGCATCCTAGCCCGCTACAACAAATCCAAAGAGTACTTCTTCTGCGTCATAACAAGACCATTGGAAACAGAAGCAACTTCCACACCAAGGAAGTAGTGAAGCTTCCCAAGATCTTTGACCGAAAAGTCAGCACCAAGAGAACGAACAAGAGCTGCAGCAGCAGACTGAGAAGAACTGACAAGTATAATATCATCCACATAGACCAGCAGATACATGGTAACTTCGCGCCTTTGTAGAACAAATAACGAAGAGTCAGCAGCGGATGATGCAAAACCATGAGCAGGAAGGGCTGTCGCAAGACGAGCATGCCAAGCACTGGGAGCTTCCTTCAGACCATAGAATGCTTTAGTGATACGACACGGATAATCAGGACGATCAGGATCAGAGAACCCTGGAGGCTACCACATATAGACCTCCTCCTCTAGATCACCATGGAGGAAGGCATTCTGCACATCAAGCTGACGAAGAGACCAACCCCGAGTAACTGCAAGAGAGAGAAGAAGCCTAATAGTAGTAGGTTTAACCACTGGACTGAAGGTGTCTTCATAATCAAGACCATAACACTGCCGAAAACCTCGAGCAACCAGCCGAGCCTTGTAGCACTCAATAGAACCATCAGAATGCCTCTTCACTTTGAAAACTGATGACCCAGAAGTATAGGGGATCTATGGTAGTCCTTTTGATAAGTAAGAGTGTTGAACCCAATGAGGAGCAGAAGGAAATGACAAGCAGTTTTCGGTAAGGTATTCTCTGCAAGCACTGAAATTGTAGGTAACAGATAGTTTTGTGATAGGATAATTTGTAACGGGTAACAAGCAATGAAAGTAAATAAAGTGCAGCAAGGTATCCCAATCCTTTTTGTAGAAAAGGAGAAGCCTGGACAATTTCTTATAATGAGAAAAGCGGTCCCGAGGACACATGGGAATTATCGTCAAGCTAGTTTTTATCACGCTCATATTATTCTCGTTCGGTACTTTGATAATTTGATATATGGGTGGACCGGTGGTTGGGTACTGCCATTTCTTGGACAAGCATCCCACTTATGATTAACCTCTATTGCAAGCATCCGCAACTACAAAAGAAGTATTAAGGTAAAGCTAACCATAGCATGAAACTAGTGGATCCAAATCAGCCCCTTACGAAGCAACGCATAAACTAGGGTTTAAGCTTCTGTCACTCTAGCAACCCATCATCTACTTATTACTTCCCAATGCCTTCCTCTAGGCCCCAATAATGGTGAAGTGTCATGTAGTCGACGTTCACATAACACCACTAGAGGAGAGATAACATACATCTCATCAAAATATCGAACGAATACCAAATTCACATGACTACTAATAGCAAGACTTCACCCATGTCCTCAGGAACAAATGTAACTACTCATAAAGCATATTCATGTTCATAATCAGAGGAGTATTAATATGCATTAAGGATTTGAACATATGATCTTCCACCAAGTAAACCAATTAGCATCAACTACAAGGAGTAATTGATACTGAAGGAAATATGCCCTAGAGGTAATAATAAAGTTATTATTTATTTCCTCATATCATGATAAATGTTTATTATTCATGCTAGAATTGTATTAACCGGAAACATGATATATGTGTGAATACATTCACAAACTTAATGTCACTAGTATGCCTCTACTTGACTAGCTCATTAATCAAAGATGGTTATGTTTCCTAACCATAGACATGTGTTGTCATTTGATTAACGAGATCACATCATTAGGAGAATGATGTGATTGACTTGACCCATCCCGTTAGCCTAGCACTTGATCGTTTAGTATGTTGCTATTGCTTTCTTCATGACTTATATAAAGTTCCTACAACTATGAGATTATGCAACTCCCGTTTACCGGAGGAACACTTTGTGTGCTAGCAAATGTCACAACGTAACTGGGTGATTATAAAGGAGCTCTATAGGTGTCTCCAAAGATAGATGTTGAGTTGGCATATTTCGAGATTAGGTTTTTGTCACTCCGATTGTGGGAGAGGTATCTCTGGGCCCTCTCGGTAATGCACATCACTATAAGCCTTGCAAGCAATGTGACCAATGAGTTGGTTATGGAATGATGCATTACGTAACGAGTAAAGAGACTTGCCGATAATGAGATTGAACTAGGTATTGGATACCGACGATCGAATCCCGGACAAGTAACATACCGATGACAAAGGGAACAACGTATGTTGTCATGCGGTGTGACCGATAAAGATCTTCATAGAATATGTAGGAGCCAATATGAGCATCCAGGTTCCGCTATTGGTTATTGACCGGAAACGGTTCTACGTCATGTCTACATAGTTCTCGAACCCGTAGGGTCCGCACGCTTAACATTATGATGACAGTTTTATTATGAGTTTATAAGTTTTGATGTACCGAAGGTTGTTCGGAGTCCCGGATGTGATCACGGACATGACGAGGAGTCTCGAAATTGTCTAGACATAAAGATTGATATATTGGACGACTATATTCGGATACTGGAAGTGTTCCGGGTGATTTCGGAGAAAACCAGAGTGCCAGAGGGT
>NC_041391.1:36298895-36321621 GCF_002162155.2 Triticum dicoccoides | reverse complement strand
GAAAGAGAGGGGCCGGCCAGGGCAAGAGGTGCACCCCCTCCCCTTGAGTCCGAATAGGACAAGGAAGGGGGGGCGGCGCCCCCCCTTGCCTTTCCCCTCTCCGACTCCTTCCTTCCCCATCCTTCTTGGACTAGGAAAGGGAGGGGGCAAACCTACTTGGAGTAGGTTTCCCCCTCCTAGGGCGCGCCTCCCCCTTGGCCGGCCCCCTCCTCCTCCCCCCTTTATATGCGGAGGAGGGGGGCACCTCTAGATACACAAGTTGATCTTCGTGATCATTCCTTAGCCGTGTGCAGTGCCCCCCTCCATCATATTCCACCTCGGTCATATCGTTGCAGTGCTTAGGTGAAGCCCTGCGTCGGTAGAACATCATCATCATCATCACCACGCCATCGTGCTAACGGAACTCATCCCTGACACCCTGCTGGATCGGAGTCCAAGGATCGTCATCGAGCTGAACGTGTGCTGAACTCGGAGGTGCCGTACTTTCGGTGCTTGGATCGGTCGGGTCGTGAAGACGTACGACTACATCAAACGCGTTGTCATAACACTTCCGCTTTCGGTCTACAAGGGTACGTGGACACACTCTCCCCTCTCGTTGCTATGCATCACCATGATCTTGCGTGTGCGTAGGAATTTTTTTGAAATTAGTACGTTCCACAACAGTGGCATCCGGGCCTAGGTTTTATGCGTTGATGTTATTTGCACGAGTAGAACACAAGTGAGTTGTGGGTGATACAAGTCATACTGCTTACCAGCATGTCATACTTTGGTTCAGCGGTATTGTTGGATGAAGCGGCCCGGACCGACATTACGCATACGCTTACGCGAGACTGGTTTTACCGCCGTGCTTCGCACACAGGTGACTAGCGGGTGTCTGTTTCTCCAACTTTAGCTGAACCGAGTGTGGCTACGCCCGATCCTTGCGAAGGTTAAAACATCACTAACTTGACGAACTATCATTGTGGTTTTGATGCGTAGGTAAGAACGGTTCTTGCTCAGCCCGTAGCAGCAACGTAAAACTTGCAACAACAAAGTGATGTGATATGGTCAAGACGTGATGCTATATTTTATTGTATGAGATGATCATGTTTTGTAACCAAAGTTATCGGCAACTGGCAGGAGCCATATGGTTGTCATTTTATTGTATGAAATGCAAACGCCCTGTAATTGCTTTACTTTGTCACTAAGCGGTAGCGATAGTCGTAGAAGCAATAGATGGCGTAACAACAATGATGCTACGATGGAGATCAAGGTGTCGCGCCGGTGACGATGGTGATCACGACGGTGCTTTGGAGATGGAGATCACAAGCACAAGATGATGATGGCCGTATCATATCACTTATATTGATTGCATGTGATGTTTATCCTTTATGCATCTTATCTTGCTTTGATTGACGGTAGCATTTTAAGATGATCTCTCACTAATTATCAAGAAGTGTTCTCCCTGAGTATGCACCGTTGTGAAAGCTCTTCGTGCTGAGACACCACGTGATGATCGGGTGTGATAAGCTCTACGTTCAAATACAACGGGTACAAAATAGTTGCACACGCGAAATACTCAGGTTAAACTTGATGAGCCTAGCATATACAGATATGGCCTCGGAACACGGAGACCGAAAGGTCGAATGTGAATCATATAGTATATATGATCAACATAGTGATGTTCACCATTGAAAACTACTCCATCTCACGTGATGATCGGACATGGTTTAGTTGATTTGGATCACGTGATCACTTAGATGACTAGAGAGATGTCTATATGAGTGGGAGTTCTTAAGTAATATGATTAATTGAACTTAAATTTATCATGAACTTAGTATCTGATAGTATTTTTGCTTGTCTATGTTTGTTGTAGATAGATGGCTCGTGCTGTTGTTCCGTTGAATTTTAATGCGTTCCTTGAGAAAGCTAAGTTGAAAGATGATGGTAGCAATTACACGGACTGGGTCCGTAACCTGAGGATTATCCTCATTGCTGCACAGAAGAATTACGTCCTGGAAGCACCGCTGGATGCCAGGCCTACTGCAGATGCAACTGACGACGTTAAGAACGTCTGGCAGAGCAAAGCTGATGACTACTCGATAGTTCAGTGTGCCATGCTTTACGGTTTGGAACCGGGTCTTCAACGACGTTTTGAATGTCATGGAGCATATGAGATGTTCCAGGAGTTGAAGTTAATATTTCAAGCAAATGCCCGGATTGAGAGATATGAAGTCTCAAATAAGTTCTATAGCTGTAAGCTGGAGGAGAATAGTTCTGTCAGTGAACACATACTCAAAATGTCTGGGTATAATAGCCACTTGATTCAACTGGGAGTTAATCTTCCTGATGATAGTGTCATTGACAGAATTCTTCAATCACTGCCACCAAGATACAAGAGCTTCGTGATGAACTATAATATGCAAGGGATGGACAAGATTGTACCCGAGCTCTTCGCAATGCTAAAGGCTGCGGAGGTAGAAATCAAGAAAGAGCATCAAGTGTTGATGGTTAATAAAACCACCAGTTTCAAGAAAAAGAGCAAAGGGAAGAAGAAGGGGAACTTCAAGAAGAACAACAAACAAGTTGCTGCTCAAGAGAAGAGACCCAAGTCTGGACCTAAGCCTGAGACTGAGTGCTTCTACTGCAAGCAGACTGGACACTGGAAGCAGAACTGCCCCAAGTATTTGGCGGATAAGAAGGATGGCAAAGTGAACAAAGGTATATGTGATATACATGTTATTGATGTGTACCTTACTAATACTCGCAGTAGTACCTGGGTATTTGATACTGGTTCTGTTGCTAATATTTGCAACTCGAAACAGGGAATACAGAATAGGCGAAGATTGGCTAAGGACGAGGTGACGATGCGCGTGGGAAATGGTTCCAAATTCGATGTGATCGCGGTCGGCACACTACTTCTACATCTACCATCGGGATTAGTTTTAGACCTAAATAATTGTTATTTGGTGCCAGCGTTGAGCATGAACATTATATCTGGATCTCGTTTGATGCGAGACGGTTATTCATTTAAATAAGAGAATAATGGTTGTTCTATTTATATGAGTAATATCTTTTATGGTCATGCACACTTAAAGAGTGGTCTATTTTTATTAAATCTCGATAGTAGTGATACACATATTCATAATGTTGAAACCAAAAGATGCAGAGTTAATAATGATAGTGCAACTTATTGTGGCACTGCCGTTTAGGTCATATCAGTGTAAAGCGCATGAAGAAACTCCATACTGATGGACTTTTGGAATCACTTGATTATGAATCACTTGGTACTTGTGAACCGTGCCTCATGGGCAAGATGACTAAAACGTCGTTCTCCGGAACTATGGAGCGAGCTACTGATTTTTTAGAAATCATACATACCGATGTATGTGGTCCAATGAATGTCGAGGCTCGCGACGGGTATCGTTATTTTCTCACCTTCACAGATGATTCGAGCAGATATGGGTATATCTACTTGATGAAACACAAGTCTGAAACATTTGAAAGTTCAAAGAATTTCAGAGTGAAGTAGAAAATCATCATAACAAGAAAATAAAATTTCTACGATCTGATCGTGGAGGGGAATATTTGATTACGAGTTTGGTTTACATTTGAAACAATGCGGAATAGTTTCGCGACTCACGCCACCCGGAACACCACAACGAAATGGTGTGCCCGAACGTCGTAATCGTACTTTACTAGATATGGTACAATCTATGATGTCTCTTACTGATTTACCGCTATCATTTTGGGGTTATGCTTTAGAGACGGCCGCATTCACGTTAAATAGGGCACCATCAAAATCCGTTGAGACAACACCTTATGAACTGTGGTTTGGCAAGAAACCAAAGTTGTCGTTTCTTAAAGTTTGGGGCTGCGATGCTTATGTGAAGAAACTTCAACCAGATAAGCTCGAACCCAAATCGGAGAAATGTGTCTTCATAGGATACCCGAAAGAGACTATTGGGTACACCTTCTATCACAGATCTGAGGGCAAGATTTTCGTTGCTAAATTCGGATCCTTTCTAGAGAAGGAGTTTCTCTCGAAAGAAGTGAGTGGGAGGAAAGTAAAACTTGATGAGGTAACTGTACCTGCTCCCTTATTGGAAAGTAGTTCATCACAAGAACCGGTTCCTGTGACAACTACACCAATTAGTGACGAAGCTAATGATATTAATCATGAAACTTCAGATCAAGTTTCTACTGAACCTCGTAGGTCTACCAGAATAAGATCCTCACCAGAGTGGTTCGGTAATCCGATTCTGAAAGTCATGTTACTTGACCATGGCGAACCTACGAACTATGAGGAAGCGATGATGAGCCCAGATTCCGCAAAATGGCTTGAAGCCATGAAATCTGAGATAGGATCCATGTATGAGAAGAAAGTATGGACTTTGGTTGACTTGCCTGATGATCGGAAAGCCATTGAGAATAAATGGATCTTCAGGAAGAAGACTGACGCTGATGGTAATATAACTGTCTACAAAGCTCGACTTGTTGCAAAAGGTTTTCGACAAGTTCAAGGGGTTGACTACGATGAGACTTTCTCACCCGTAGTGATGCTTAAGTCCGTCCGAATCATGTTAGTAATTGCCGCACTTTATGATTATGAAATTTGGCAAATGGATGTGAAAACTGCATTCCTAAATGGATTTCTGGAAGAAGCGTTGTATATGATACAACCAGAAGGTTTTGTCGATCCAAAAGGTGCTAACAAAGTGTGCAAGCTCCACCGATCCATTTATGGACTGGTGCAAGCATCTCGGAGTTGGAATAAACGCTTTGATAGTGTGATCAAAGCATATGGGTTTATATAGAGTTTTCGAGAAGCCTGTATTTACAAGAAACTGATTGGGAGCTCTGTAGCATTTCTGATATTATATGTAGATGACATATTGTTAATTGGAAATGATATAGAATTTCTGGATAGCATAAAGGGATACTTGAATAAAAGTTTTTCAATGAAAGACCTCGGTGAAGCTGCTTACATATTAGGCATCAAGATCTATAGAGATAGATCAAGACGCTTAATTGGACTTTGACAAAGCACATACCTTGATAAAGTTTTGAAAAGGTTCAAAATGGATCAGGCTAAGAAAGGGTTCTTGCCTGTATTGCAAGGTGTGAAGTTGAGTCAGACTCAACGCCCGACCACAACAGAAGATAGATAGAAAATGAAAGATGTTCCCTATGCTTCAGCCATAGGCTCTATCATGTATGCAATGTTGTGTACCAGACCTGATGTATGCTTAGCAATAAGTTTAGCAGGGAGGCACCAAAGTAATCCAGGAGTGGATCAGTGGACAGCGGTCAAGAACATCCTGAAATACCTGAAAAGGACTAAGGATATGTTTCTCGTTTATGGAGGTGACAAAGAGCTAGTCGCAAATGGTTACGTCGATGCAAGCTTTAACACTGATCTGGACGATTCTAAATTGCAAACCGGATACGTGTTTTTCTTAAACAGTGGAGCTGTAAGTTGGTGAAGTTCTAAACAAAGCATCATGGCGGGACCTATATGCGAAGCGGAGTACATAGCTGCTTCAGAAGCAGCAAATGAAGGAGTCTGGATGAAGGAGTTCATTTCCGATCTAGGTGTCATACCTAGTGCATCGGGACCAATGAAGATCTTCTGTGGCAAAGGAATCCAGATTTCACAAGAGGACCAAGCACATCAAGAGACGCTTCAATTCCATACGGGACAAAGTCGAGGTGGGAGTCATAGAGATTTGCAAGATACATATAGATCTGAATGTTGCAGACCCATTGACTAAGCCTCTTCCACGAGCAAAACATGATCAGCACCAAGACTCCATGGGTGTTAGAATGATTACTATATAATCTAGATTATTGACTCTAGTGCAAGTGGGAGACTGAAAGAAATATGCCCTAGAGGCAATAATAAAGTTATTATTTATTTCCTCATATCATGATAAATATTTATTATTAATGCTAGAATTGTATTAACCGGAAACATGATACATGTGTGAATACATAGACAAACTTAATGTCACTAGTATGCCTCTACTTGACTAGCTCATTAATCAAAGATGGTTATGTTTACTAACCATAGACATGTGTTGTCATTTGATTAACGAGATCACATCATTAGGAGAATGATGTGATTGACTTGACCCATCCCGTTAGCCTAGCACTTGATCGTTTAGTATGTTGCTATTGCTTTCTTCATGACTTATACAAAGTTCCTACAACTATGAGATTATGCAACTCCCGTTTACCGGAGGAACACTTTGTGTGCTATCAAATGTCACAATGTAACTGGGTGATTATAAAGGAGCTCTACAGGTGTCTCCAAAGATAGATGTTGAGTTGGCATATTTCGAGATTAGGTTTTTGTCACTTCGATTGTTGGAGAGGTATCT
This sequence comes from Triticum dicoccoides, assembly GCF_002162155.2. Taxonomy (NCBI): domain Eukaryota; kingdom Viridiplantae; phylum Streptophyta; class Magnoliopsida; order Poales; family Poaceae; genus Triticum; species Triticum dicoccoides. The sequence goes on along the minus strand of NC_041391.1, from coordinate 36,315,259 downwards.
CTGGGCCCTCTCGGTAATGCACATCACTATAAACCTTGCAAGCAATGTGACCAATGAGTTGGTTACGGAATGATGCATTACGTAACGAGTAAAGAGACTTGCTGGTAACGAGATGGAACTAGGTATTGGATACCGACGATCGAATCTCGGGCAAGTAACATACTGATGACAAAGGGAACAACGTATGTTGTTATGCGGTTTGACCGATAAAGATCTTCATAGCATATGTAGGAGCCACTATGAGCATTCAGGTTCCGCTATTGGTTATTGACCGGAAACGGTTCTAGGTCATGTCTACATAGTTCTCGAACCCGTAGGGTCTGCACGCTTAATGTTACGATGACAGTTTTATTATGAGTTTATAAGTTTTGATGTACCGAAGGTTGTTCGGAGTCCCGGATGTGATCACGGACATGACAAGGAGTCTCGAAATGGTCTAGACATAAAGATTGATATGTTGGACGACTATATTCGGACACCGGAAATGTTCCGGGTGATTTCGGAGAAAACCTGAGTGCCGGAGGGTTACTGGAAACCCCCTTGGAACTAATGGGCATTATTGGGCCCTAGTGGAGAAAGAGAGGGGCCGGCCAGGGCAAGAGGCGCACCCCCTCCCCTTGAGTCTGAATAGGACAAGGAAGGGGGGGGGGCGGCGCCCCCTTGCCTTTCCCCTCTCCCACTCCTTCCTTCCCCCTCCTTCTTGGACTAGGAAAGGGAGGGGGCAAACCTACTTGGAGTAGGTTTCCCACTCCTAGGGCGCGCCTCCCCCTTGGCCGGCCCCCTCCTCCTCCCCCCTTTATATACGGAGGAGGGGGGCACCTCTAGATACACAAGTTGATCTTCGTGATTGTTCCTTATCCTGCGGTGCCCCCCTCCACCATATTCCACCTCGGTCATAACATTGCGGTGCTTAGGCGAAGCCCTGCGTCGGTAGAACATCATCATCGTCACCACGCCGTCGTGCTGACGGAACTCATCCTCGACACCCTGCTGGATCGGAGGCCGGGGATCGTCATTGATCTGAACATGTGCTGAACTCGGAGGTATCGTACGTTCGGTGCTTGGATCGGTCGGATCGTGAAGACGTACGACTACATCAACCGCGTTGTCATAACGCTTCCGCTTTCGGTCTACAAGGGTACGTGGACACACTCTCCCCTCTCGTTGCTATGCATCACCATGATCTTGCGTGTGCGTAGGAATTTTTTTGAAATTATTACGTTACCCAACAGATACGTCTCCGTCGTATCTATAATTTAGTTCCATGCCAATATTCTTCAACTTTCATATACTTTTGGCAACTTTTTATACTATTTTTGGGACTAACATATTGATCTAGTGCCCAGTGCCAGTTCCTGATTGTTGCATGTTTTATGTTTCGCAAAAAACCAATATCAAACGGAGTCCCAACGGGATAAAAACAAACGGAGAATTATTTTGGAATATTTGTGATTTTTGGGAAGTAAAATCAACGCGAGATGGTGCCCGAGGGGGCCAGGAGATAGGGGGGCGCCCAAGGGAGGCAGGCGCGCACTGGACTGTCCTGGCCCCCAGTAAGGCGGTTGACGCTCTTCTTTTTCCGCAAGAAAGCTAATTTTATGAGAAAAATCTGGGCAAAAGATTCACCCCAATCGGAGTTACGGATCTCCGGATATTAAAGAAACGGTGGAGGGGTAGAATCTGAGAATGCAGAAACAGAGAGATAGATCCAATCTCGGAGGGGCTCTTGCCCCTCCCACGCCATGGGAGCCAAGGACCAGAGGGGAAACCCTTCTCCCATCTTGGTAAAAGGTCAAGGAAGAAGAAGAAGAAGGGGGGCTCTTTTCCCCTTGCTTCCGGTGGCGCCGGAACGTTGCCGGGGGCCATCATCATCACCGCGATCTGCACCAACACCGTTGTCATCTTCATCAACATCTCCATCACCTTCCCCTTCTATATCCAGCGGTCCACTCTCCCGCAACCCGCTGTACCCTCTACTTGAACATGGTGCTTTATGCTTCATATTATTATCCAATGATGTGGTGCCATCCTATGATGTCTGAGTAGATTTCTATTGTCCTATCGGTGATTGATGAATTGCTATGATTGGTTTGAGTTGCATGTTTTATTATTGGTGATGTCCTATGGTGCCCTCCGTGTCGCGCAAGCGTGAGGGATTCCTGCTATAGGGTGTTGCAATGCATTCATGATTCGCTTATAGTGGGTTGCGTGAGTGACTGGAACACAAACCCGAGTAAGGGGATTGTTGCGTATGGGATAAAGGGGACTTGATACTTTAATGCTATGGTTGGGTTTTACCTTAATGATCTTTAGTAGTTGCGGATGCTTGCTAGAGTTCCAATCATAAGTGCATATGATCCAAGAAGAGAAAGTATGTTAGCTTATGCCTCTCCCTCAAATAGAATTGCAATAGTGATTACCGGTCTAGTAACATATTTAATTGCTTAGGGACAATTTCACAACTCCTACCACCACTTCTCCACACTCGCTATATTTACTTTATTGCATCTTTATTTAAACCGCCCCTAGCTTTTATTTACGTGTTCTTTATTATCTTGCAAACCTATCCTATCACACCTTCAAAGTACTTCTAGTTTCATACTTGTTCTAGGTAAAGCAAACGTCAAGTGTGCGTAGAGTTGTATCAGTGGTCGATAGAACTTGGGGGAATATTTATTCTACCTTTAGCTCCTCATTGGGTTCGACACTCTTATCGAATATTCTCGTGTGTGCTTGTTTGATTTATCACTAAGTAATTTTTATATGTTGTTCTTAGTTGTTTCTATCTTTAGTTATGGGTAGGCAACACAAAATGCCAAAAAAATTAGTTGTACCTATTGCACCAATGGTTGAAGAACCACTCAAAATCTATCACACTACTGAAGCTTTTTACTTGGATCATCTTCGATCCCTTTGTGCTCATGCTAAAACCCCAACTAGCTTAGTTGACGGCAAATATTTAGATGAGCATGCTTGTTATGTGCGACACCGTATATCTGATAAGGGAAACTATTATGGGATCAAATTCAACGTTTGTAATGCTATGCTTGGACTTTATGTGAATTATATGATGTTACTTGTTGTTCTGAAAACCCTAAGAAACACCTTTCCTACCCATGCTTGTTTAGTGATAATGGAATCGTATCTTCATATGCTAAGGGTGTTTATAATTACTATGATGTTCAACAAATTGAAGAATTTGTTGCTTTTAAGGGTGCATATGAAATTGCTTCTTTGATTGAAAAGTATGATGCTACTCTCTACAAATCTGAAATTTTTGCCATAGTTGAATATTGTTATGATAATTATGCTTCTAATGCCTATGTTAAACTATATATTGAGGCGTACACGCTGTCCAACAAGAGACTAATATTTTGCAGGAAGCTATGGAGGAAGAAATTGATGAAACTGTGAGCTCGTTGGAAAAAGATGATGAGGAGAGCGAAGAACAAAAGGAGGAAGATCGGATTAGCTACCCGTGCCCACCTTCTAATGAGAGTAACCCTCCAATTCATACATTATTTAATTCCCCTTCATGCTTACCGAAGGATGATTGCTGTGATGATTGCTATGATCCCTTGAATTTGTTTGAAATATCCCTTTTTGATGATGCTTGCTATGCTTGTGGCCAAGATGCCAATATGAATTATGCTTATGGAGATGAACTTGCTATAGTTCCTTATGTTAAACATGAAATTGTTGCTATTGCACCCACGCATGATAGTCCTATTATCTTTCTAAATTCTCCCTACTACACTATATCGGAGAAGTTTGTGCTTATTAAGGATTATATTGATGGGTTGCCTTTTACCATTGCACATGATGATTTTGATGAATATAATATGCATGTGCTTGCTGCTACTACTTGCAAATATTATGAGAGAGGAACTTTATCTCCACCTCTCTATGTTTCCAATACGATAGAATTGCAAGAAACTGTTTATACTATGCATTGGCCTTTACTTTGTGTGCATGAATTGTTCTTTTATGACATGCCGATGCATAGGAAGAGAGTTATACTTCGTTGTTGCATGATATATGTTACTTTGTGCTAACTACTAAATCACAAATCATTGTTAATTAAAATTGGCTTTGATATACCTTGGGATCCGGGTGGATTCATTATTTGAGCACTATATGCCTAGCTTAATGGCTTTAAAGAAAGCGCTGCTAGGGAGACAACCCGGAAGTTTTAGAGAGTCATTTATTTCTGTTGTGTGCTTTCATATTGTTTAAAAACAAAAAAATAAAGAGGGGAACCTAAAACTTTTCAAAAGGGAAAGTGAAAGTGAGAAAGACAAGCATTGTTGAAGTGGGAGCTAGCTTTGAACTTTGTTCATGGTCACGTAAACTTTGTGAATCTTGATTACAGAAACTTTTCATCAAAAAAAATTATCCCCTTGTACAATTCCATTGTATTATAAAAATAATGTGCTAAGGTTTGCCTTTAGGATGTTTACAATGCTTGTTGGTTTGTACGGTGCAGGACAGAAACTTTGGCTGTAGTGCGCGATTTTAAGTTTTTATATGGAACGTCAAATGGTTATGATTCTTTTTGCGCTGTCTTGATATACAACTATTTTATTTTTCCTAAGTTTGGTAGAATTTTTGGGGTACCAGAAGTATGGTGACTGTTCAGATTGCTACAAAATGTTCTGTTTTTGACAGATTCTGCTTTTGATGCATAGTTTGCTTGTTTTGATGAATCTATCAATTTATATCAGTGGATTAAGCCATGGAAAAGTTATATTACAGTAGACACAATTGCTGAAAAAACAAAATATGAATTGGTTTACTACGGTACTTAGAGTAGTGATTTGCTTTATTATACTAACGGATCTTACCGAGTTTTCTGTTGAAGTTTTGTGTGAATGTAGTGTCTAATCGAGGATGTCTCGATATGAGGAAAAGGAAGAGAGGCAAGAGCTCAAGCTTGGGGATGCCCGAGGCACCCCAAGTAAATATTCAAGGAGACTCAAGCGTCTAAGCTCGGGGATGCCCCGGAAGGCATCCCCTCTTTCTTCAACAAGTATCGGTATGTTTTCGGATTCGTTTCGTTCATGCATTATGTGCAAGTCTTGGAGCGTCTTTTGCATTTAACTTTCATTTTTCCTTTATGCACCATGCTGGTATGAGATAGTCCTTGGTTGATTTATAGAATGCTTCATGTGCTTCACTTATATCATTTGAAGTTTGGATTGCCTGTTTCTCTTTGCATAGAAAACCGCCATTTGTAGAATGCTCTTTTGCTTCATTAATATTTGTTAGAACGTGGTCATATCTTTTGTAGAAAGAATTAAAATCTCTTACTTCACTTATATCAATTTAGAGAGATGGCATGAATTGGTCATTCACATGGTTAGTCATAAAATCCCACATAAGACTTGTAGATCACTGAATATGATATGTTTGATTCCTTGCAATAGTTTTGCGATATAAAGGTGGTGATATTAGAGTCGTGCTAGTTGAGTAATTGTGAAATTGAGAAATACTTATGTTGAGGTTTGCAAGTCCCGTAGCATGCACGTATGGTGAACCGTTATGTAACGAAGTTGGAGCATGAGGTGTTTTTTGATTGTCTTCCTTATGAGTGGTAGTCGGGGACGAGCGATGGTCTTTTCCTACCAATCTATCTCTCTTGGGGCATGCATAGTAGTACTTTGCTTTGAGGGCTAAGTAGACTTTTGCAATAAGTATATGAGTTCTTTATGACTAATGTGAGTCCATGGATATACGCACACTCATCCTTCCACTTTGCTAGTTTCTATTTTACTGCGCAACTTTCACCGGTAGCATAAACCCATTATTTACCCTCCTCAAAACAGCCACCATATCTTCCTATATGGAATTTCCATAGCCTTTCCGAGATATATTGCCATGCAACTTTCCACCATTCTGTTTATTATGACACGTTTCATCATTGTCATATTGCTCTTTGTATGATCATGTAGTTGACATCCTATTTGTGGCAAGGCCACCTTCATAATTTTCATACATGTCACTCTTGATTCATTGCATATCCCGGTACACCGCCGGAGGCATTCATATAGTCATATTTTGTTCTAGCTTTGAGTTGTAATTCTTGAGTTGTAAATCCATAAAAGTGTGATGATCTTCATTATTAGAGCATTGTCCCAGTGAGGAAAGGATGATAAAGACTATCCCCCACAAGTCGGGATGGGACTTCAGACTTTATAAATATAAAAGAGGCCAAAGAAGCCCACAAAAAAAGAAAAATAAAAAAAAGAGAAAGAAAAAAAAGGAAAAAAAGAGAAAAAAATAAAGTGAGAGAAAAAGAGAGAAGGGACAACTGCTACTATCTCTTTTCCACACTTGTGCTTCAAAGTAGCACCATGATCTTCATGATAGAGAGTCTCCTATGTTGTCACTTTCATATACTAGTGGGAATTTTTCATTATAGAACTTGGCTTGTATATTCCAATGATGGGCTTCCTCAAAATGTCCTAGGTCTTTGTGAGCAAGCAAGTTGGATGCACACCCACTTAGTTTCTTTTGTTGAGCTTTCGTATATTTATAGCTCTAGTGCATCCGTTGCATGGCAATCCCTACTCACTCACATTGATGTCTATTGATGGGCATCTCCATAGCCCGTTGATACGCCTAGTTAGTGTGAGACTATCTTCTCCCACTTTTTGTCCTCACAACCACCACAATAGACCACCATACTACTATGTCCATGGCTTGCGCTCATGTATTGCGTAAGAGTTGAAAAAGCTGAAGCACGTTAAAAAGTATGAACCAATTGCTCGGCTCGTCATCGGGGTTGTGCATGATGGGAGCATTTTGTGTGACGAAGATGGAGCATAGCCAGACTATATGATTTTTTAGGGATGAGCTTTTGGCTATGTTATTTCGATAAGACATAGGTATGCTTGAAGTATTATTGTTTTTATGTCAAATGATAGACTATTGCCTTGAATCACTCGTGTCTTAATATTCATGCCATGATTAGACTTATGATCAAGATTATGCTAGGTAGCATTCCACATCAAAAATTATCTTTTTTATCATTTACCTACTCGAGGACGAGCAGGAATTAAGCTTGGGGATGCTGATACGTCTCCATCGTATCTATAATTTTTTATTGTTCCATACCAATATTCTTCAACTTTCATACACTTTTGGAAACTTTTTACACTATTCTTGGGACTAACATATTGATCTAGTGCCCAGTGCCAGTTCCTGTTTGTTGCATGTTTTATGTTTCGTAGAAAACCAATATCAAACGGAGTCCAAACGGGATAAAAACAGACGAAGAATTATTTTGGAATATATGTGATTTTCGGGAAGTAAAATCAACACGAGACGGTGCCCAAGGGGGGCAGGAGATAGGGGGCGCCCCAGGGAGGCAGGCGTGCCCTGGACTCTCCTGGGCCCCCCGTAAGGCGGTTGACGCTCTTCTTTTGCCGCAAGAAAGCTAATTTTATGAGAAAAATCTGGGTGAAATATTCACCCCAATCGGAGTTACGGATCTCCGGATATTAAAGAAACGGTGAAGGGGTAGAATCTGAGAATGCAGAAACAGAGAGATAGATCCAATCTCGGAGGGGCTCTTGCCCCTCCCACGCCATGGGAGCCAAGGACCAGAGGGGAAACCCTTCTCCCATCTAGGTAGAAGGTCAAGGAAGAAGAAGAAGAAGAAGGGGGGCTCTTTCCCCCTTGCTTTCGGTGGCGCCGGAACGTTGCCGGGGGCCATCATCATCACCGCGATCTTCACCAACACCGCTGTCATCTTCATCAACATCTCCATCACCTTCTCCTTCTATATCCAGCGGTCCACTCTCCCGCAACCCGCTGTACCCTGTACTTGAACATGGTGCTTTATGCTTCATATTGTTATCCAATGATGTGTTGCCATCCTATGATATCTGAGTAGATTTCTATTGTCCTATCGGTGATTGATGAATTGCTACGATTGGTTTGAGTTGCATGTTTTATTATTGGTGATGTCCTATGGTGCCCTCCGTGTCGCGCAAGCGTGAGGGATTCCTGCTATAGGGTGTTGCAATGCATTCATGATTCGCTTATAGTGGGTTGCGTGAGTGACTGGAACACAAACCCGAGTAAGGGGATTGTTGCGTATGGGATAAAGGGGACTTGGTACTTTAATGCTATAGTTGGGTTTTACCTTAATGATCTTTAGTAGTTGCGGATGCTTGCTAGAGTTCCAATCATAAGTGCATATGATCCAAGAAGAGAAAGTATGTTAGCTTATGCCTCTCCCTCAAATAGAATTGCAATAGTGATTACCGGTCTAGTAACATAGTCAATTGCTTAGGGACAATTTCACAACTCCTAACACCACTTTTCCACTTTGCATCTTTATTTAAACAGCCCCTAGCTTTTATTTACGTGTTCTTTATTATCTTGCAAACCTATCCTATCACACCTACAAAGTACTTCTAGTTTCATACTTGTTCTAGGTAAAGCAAACGTCAAGCGTGCGTAGAGTTGTATCGGTGGTCGATAGAACTTGAGGGAATATTTATTCTACCTTTAGCTCCTCATTGGGTTCGACACTCTTACTTATCGAAAACTGTTGCAATCCCCTACACTTGCGGGTTATCAGTAATCAACAGTACTAGCATCCCACAGGTACCAATTTGAGGTTTTGATACAAGATTGGATACAAGAGACGAACTAGGGTTTTGAGAGGAGATGGTGCTGGTGAAGATGTTGATGGAGATTGACCCCCTCCCGATGAGAGGATCGTTGGTGATGACGATGGTGATGATTTCCCCCTCCCGGAGGGAAGTTTCCCCAGCAGAACAGCTCCGCCGGAGCCCTAGGTTGGTTCCGCCAAGGTTCCGCCTCGTGGCGGCGGAGTTTCGTCCCGTAAGCTTGCTTGTGATTTTTTTCGGGGTAAAAGCCTTCAAATAGCAGAAGATGTGCACCAAAGAGCCACCAGGGGGCCCAGGAGATAGGGGGCACGCCCAGTAGGGGGGGCCCACCCTCCTGGCCAGGGTGTGGGCCCCCTTTGGTACTTTCTTCGCTCAATAATTCTTATTAATGCCAAAAATGACTTTTGTGGAGTTTCAGGACTTTTCGAGCTGAGGTCTCCAATATTTGCTCCTTTTCCAGCCAGAATTCCAGCTGCCGGCATTCTCGCTCTTCATGATAAACCTTGTAAAATAAGAGAGAGTAGCCATAAGTATTGTGACATAACTGTAATAACAGCCCATAATGCAATAAATATCGATATAAAATCATGATGCAAAATGGACGTATCAAAAACCCATTTAGAATCAATGACATTAAGACGGGGTGGTGGAGGAACAAGAGTCCATGTCTTGTTACGAAGAAGAGCATGGTACTCCTGCTCCTTGGCCTCTCTCCAATGAGGTATACTTAGAGCAGCTTGATACGTACGAGGCTCACAGGTAGGATCCGCACGAGCAGCAGCCAGACGTGTAGCCAACCAAGCAACACTACCATCAGTGCGATGTTTGGGCTAAAAAACACTACTGCGACTCCGTGTGTGTGGTTGTTGGGGAGCCACAAGAGCCATAGGAGTCGGAGAGGTCTCAGGTGATGAAGGCTGCGACGGCAATAACGACGCCTCGGCCAGCGATAGAGATGCCTCAGTGAGCACCGGCGAGAGCGCACCGGAGTCGGGTGAGCTTGGCCCAGGAGAGCACGGCCCAGGCAAAACCGGCGTGGCAGGTCGAGGGGGCGACGGGGCTGGTGTGGCCAGGCGAAGTGGCGAGGCCGGCTCAGGGGCCAGGGCACCAAGTCGGTCGGCCCAAGCACCGACGCAGGCGGCCCAAAGACCAGAGGCGTCGGTCCAGAGGCCGGGGGCGCCAAAGCACACAGCGTGGCAGGGGGTTCGGTCGAACGTGCATGGGCATGAGGATCGAGGCCATGCAGGGGCACACCCTGATCGCCGTGAACCGCTGGTAAGACGAACGAGGGAGATGATGGCACCTCCAAAATTTCCAAACGAGCCCCACGTCCAGTGCGTGCACCATGGTTAGGCAACAATATAGGAGAGTATGCAACATCATCAAATTGGTAAGATGCAACAGAGGATGAATGCAAAGATGGTGGTTCAGCAGTGGACACAGGAAGTTTGGCAAAGGAAAAAACATGCTCATCAAACACGACATCCTGAGATATATAGACACGATTTGTGAGAACATGAAGACATTTGTAACCTTTATGAAGAGAGCTATATCCAGGAAAGACACACTTCTTGGAACGAAACTCAAGCTTCCGCTTGTTATCACTACAAAAAAATACACTTCCATGATGATACGTGTTTGTCACAGTAGGTCGCGTTTTTTGTCATGCATGTACATCCATGACAAATTTATTGCAGAATCAAGATAGTCATACATGTGCTGTCGTAGAAATGTTCCATGACATTACCAAAATTATCATCACGGAAGTGTCCACTTCCATGACGATAAATCGCGCGTCACAGAAGTGCTTTCGTCAAGGGTGACCGACACGTGGCATCCACCGTAACGGAACACCGTTAAGCTATTGGGTCGGGTTTTGGATCCGCTAACCCGTTAACAGCCCCGAGCAATGGGGATTTTCCACATCTAAAATCATCATTGGCTGGAGGAAACACGTGTCGGCTCACCATTGGGACAGATCTCATCCACTCATTAGACGGAAGACGCATATGGTACGTCAACACGTGGCACGGCCCAACAGAGGCCCATTCCTGTGAAAAGGCCGGCCCAGTAAAAATTAGCAGGCCAGCCCATATAAGGCCTACTTGTGTCAGGTCCATTTAAGCCCACGGCCCATACGAGATGTGCCAATTCGGCCCGTTAATGGCCCGTTAAAGATTTGACACCATTGCATCCCATCATCAGTTCGAGCCCGTTAACAGCCCGCTATATATCTGGGCTCATTATCGACCCGATGAGATATCGGCCTATTAACGGCCCGTTTAATGGATGGGCCAATTTTCAGGATGTACATCTTTCGGCCTTTTAGCGACCCATTTAAATGTTGGGCTAGTTTCCGGCCCGGTGTGTCTTTCATCCTGTTGACGGCCCATAAATCTGATGGGCCATTTGTTGTCGGACCTGAGTTTCGGCCTTTTAGCGGACCATTTCTGTGTTGGGCCAATTTTCTGGCCCGGTGTCACTTTCAGCCTGTTGACGACCCATAAATCAGTTGGGCCATTTTTAGTCGGACCTGAGTTTTGGCCTTTTAGCGACCCATTTAAGGGTTGGGCCAATTCCCGGCCCTGTGTGACTTTCGGCCTATTAACGGACCATAAATGAGTTGGGCCATTTGTAGTCGGACCTTAGTTTTGGCCCTTTAACGGCCCATGCCCTTCATGGTCCAATACCATCCCGGTTTCCCTTTCGGCCTGCTAAAGGCCCACAACACAGTTGGGCCATTGACAATACGACCTGACTTTCAGCCTCTTAGCGGCCCATGGTCTTCATGGTCTAGTACAAGCCTGCTATCTCTTTCGGCCTGCTAAAGGACTACAGTATAGTTGGGCCATATGTAGCCCAAACTTAGTAACGGCCTGTTAACGGCCCGTGAAATAAACTGGGGCCACCTGTTGCCCGCTTCGATGTCGGCCTGTTAACGACCCGGGAGGTAAGAGGGCCGACCATTAACTTTCGGCCTAGTAACGGCCCATTAACTTAATGGGCCCACTAAAGTTTGTACATGTCTTGAGGCCAAATTAGATAATTTGAGCCCATTACGATGAGCAATTATGCACAGGACCAAAACCGATCACGCAAAGGTACATCATACAGGGAATAACGTTGCACATCCAGCATATATTATAGGAAATTACATCCACTGGGCAATCAAAGATTGATGCCAGTGCAAATAAATGAGCAGAACCTAACCAACTACAACCTCACAATCTGCAACCTCAGCACAGATGACGCCCATAAGCATGTGGGAAAGTTCTTTCTGCTTTGCTACACTGTCTCTGAAAACATTGATCAGTTGTTGTGTCGCACAACTCTGCACCTATGATTCATCCACCATTTCCATCATTGCTTCAGCCATTAATTGGTTCACAAACATACATTTATTCCGTTGCATTCGAGACAGAGGATACTGAACAGATTCAGATGGCGGTTTTGGCAGGCTTGTATTATTGATAGTGGAGATTGTCTCGACCACTGCATCATCACATAAATTAGGACGGGAACCAAACAGATTAATCATGAGTTATTACCATATTACCTGGCCTAGATTTACTGGAAAGAAACAATGGGGTTGCCTTGTTGTTTTCAGTGTTTGTCTTCTTATCTTCAGCAGCCTGCACAAAATTAACACACTAGCATTGCTATCATTGGCCAAGTCTGATAATAGGAAAGCAACATTGACACAACGAACATTTGTGCAAGTAGCCTACACCAAATTAACACAATATGGCACAGCTATCATCAGCCAGGTAAGGTAGTACGAAAGCAACATTGACACAATGAATGAATGGGCAACCAGAGAAGCACTACAATTCAGTAATGTGCGTGATATGAGATAGTACATTCATGCAGCTCAGTATGCAAAACTACCAGGCAGTTTTCCTTACAAAAATCAACATTGGCGCCTTTAACATTTTTCTACAACTAATTTTAGATCAGATAAAGGTTAGATTCACGCCGATTAACAAAATACATGTTGATGTAAAAATATAGTGATATACAACAGGTACTTACATCAGCATTGGAGCACAGAGAATTCCCGCAAGATATTTTCCTCAAATACGATCCCAATGGAGGAAGTCTTCTATCATTTAACCTTATTTTCTAAAAGAGAGATGGGTAAGAAACATGTAGAAAATATGATCAGAATGCTATAAAATTTCATGATGCGAGGATACACACACGCTTCTTAGAATGGAGTTGACATTCTTTTGCTGGACTGGAGCGGACTAGTTCTTTGGCCACTGGAATCTGCTTATTATCAGTGGGAGTTGGGTTTCTCTGTGCTGGAGCAGTATCTATGAAAAATGGAGTTGGTTTATTATCTCCTGTCGTTTGGATCTTTTGCAAAGACCTGGTTTGTAACCCTTTAGATTCTAACAGAGCCGTCTTCCCCTTGCATGCCTTATATAGAAGAATGGTGATTCAGTTATAAAACATTCTACATCAGAGATGGAATAGGTACTGTAGAATAGAAATGCATGACATATTGACATGTATTCCCTCCATCCGGAAATAAATGGACGGGTCTAGGCATATTCCAGTTCTAGATACATCCAGTTTTATCCATTTCTGCGACATTTAATCCGGAGGAGGGAGTATGATGTAAGAGCTAGGGATACGACAGGACAACACAGTAAAAAACACTAAAAAACCCACTTCAGAACCAAAGTATTCAAACCCACTGATATGAGATAGTACACTCATGCAGCTCAAGATGCAAAACTACCAGGCAGTTTTCCTTACAAAAATCAACATTGTGGACTTTAATCATGCATTTTGCTACAACTAAATTTAGATCAGATAAAGGTTGGATTCACGCCGATTAACAAAATACACACTGATGTAAAAATATAATGATATACAATAGGTACTTACATCTACATTGGAGCACAGAGAATTCCTACAAGAATCTTTCCTCACAAATGATACCATTGCAGAAATTCTTCTATCTGTTAAGCTTATTTTCTAAAAGAGAGATGGGTAAGAAACATGTAGAAAATATGATCAGCATGCTATAAAATTTCATGATGCAAGGATACGCACACGCTTCTTAGAATTGAGTTGACATATTTTTGCTCGACTGGAGCGGGCTAGTTCTTTGTCCACTGGAATCTGCTTATTATCAGTAGTTGTCGGGTTTCTCTGTGCTGGATCAGTATCTATAAAAACTGGAGTTGGTTTATTATCTCCTGGCGTTTGGATCTTTGGCAAAGGCCTTGTTTGTAACCCTTCAGATTCTAACATAGTCGTCTTCCCCTTGCATGCCTTGTATAGAAGAATGGTGCTTTAATTATAAAACATGCGACAGTAGAGAGATGGAATAGGTACTGAAGAATAGAAAGGCATGACATATTGACATGTATTCCCTCCACCCGGAAAAGAATGGATGGGTCTAGGCATATTTCAGTTCTAGATACATCCTTTTTTATCCATTTCGGCAACATGTAATCCGGACGGAGGGAGTATGGTGTAAGAGCTAGGGATACGACAGGACAACACAGCAAAAAAAAGTAGTTGAATGTAAAACTATATGCTAGCGGAATACGTACAGAAATAACCAAGGCAACATACACGTGTATGATTGGGAAAATAAGATGGCATTGCAACATAGCACTAGAGCAACACTTCAATGTAAAAAAACATGGAATGGCAGACAGATGAAGTACATACTGATGAATAACAATGCATAAGATATTCATAAGCATGATGTCCAAATTAAGTAGATGGAAGTGCGATAGAGTAGAATGACAGTACTTGAATTTGAAAACATGTTATCATGAATGGAATAGGTACTGAAAAACAGGAAGGCATGACATATTTACATGCATGATCAGCATGCTAAGCACATGGCATTACAACAGAGTAGATACACTCCAGGACATTATATGCATGTTGTACCCATATCACAGGCCAAGTTAGAGCAAGGACCTTGTGGGGTGAAGAGGATTCATCATCTTTCTGCAAGTCTTCTGAAGAACTGCCTTTACATGTTCCATCATATTGGGTATCATTGACATCAAGTTTATTGGCCTTTACATTGCTCCGTGAGGTTCTTGTGGATATATCAGTGTGTGCAATTATATCTGACATGCATGGAAGACAACTAGTTGTTAGATTTATGTAAATGAGTGCCCGTAGGAGAAGACAAAAATAGTAGGACTGGGGTTAACTAGCAGCAACAGGTCTCATAAACTAAAGGGAGAACATAGATGAAAGCTACATAATATGTATCGTTTGTACTCGAGATTAACTAGATGGCACAAAAAATTACTAAAGAACAACATAGGTAATACTAGAAGTGGTATAATACTATAATCACCAGCCTGTGGGATAGCATTGGATGATGGATGATAACTATGGAACAACGTTACCTAAAGAACAAGTGTCTTAGCTGAACTATGGAACAACGTGAACTCCTGAACAAGACCCGTAAGAGATCAGCATGAATATACAATGAAATGTGATGATCGATTTTCCGTGCTTAGATGAATAATAAAGCCAGAAATGTTGCACACAAGTAAGATGAGGGTACAACCTATCTGGCTGCCATCCATAGGAGTGAGCATCATGTGCTGACTTGTCGATGGCCCTGCAGTTGTTGTGGCTGACCATGTCGGGCACGCGCATTCGATGCAGGTAACTATTGAGTGGGGACTGTAGCTCCCTTCTGGTGTATGCTTCCCTTGTTGGAGCAGCTGCGGTGAGTCGGAAGACGGTGTGTCTGAAGATGTAGATAACGCATAAAGTTAAAAATGACATATCTCTTTGATCCGAAGAAATACACTAAGAGATCAACGGCAAGGTACGAGAGTGGTCACACGTCTGTTGATTGAAGAGTAAATTGGGGTCACACGATTTTATTTTATTTTGGTACTGTCCGATCTACGCCGGATGGCTTGATGGCCGTCTTGTGCCTCCCGGCTGACACTGTTCAGAATCTTCCCCGAAGAGCCAGCGACCAACGGCAGAGCAGCCTGCCTCCGCCATCTGTGGCCCCGTCCAAAACCCCGCTCACCGCCCCACCGCACTGCCGTGGTTGCGCCGCCCCCGGGATAATCTACAAAGACTCCCCGTCATCCAGATCCGGCAGCGGCAGTACCTTCAACCCACGCAACTCTAAAAGATAGCCATCTAAGCGTTGCTTCTGTGGCGAACTTGTGGCCCCGCACCCTTACGTTAGACACCAGCCAACCAGCAGCCTAGGAGCTCCGCCGCCTCGAGGGGTGCTGCTTCCCATTGGGAATCGATTGGCCCAGAATAAAACTTCAGACAACTGACGCCTAAATAAAGTGATTTTAGATGAGGGTGCGACCTATCTAGCGGCATGGTGAAGTAGGCAGGTCCAGCTTCCGAGTCGGTGAGGCCGGCGCGGTTGCGGTGGTGACCGGCGGCAGGGAAAGAGCGATGTCACGATGGTCGACGGCTACGCGGAAGTAGCACCAGGACTCTGGACGGATCCGAAGTTGGAGCCGCTCTGGCGCCATGAACAATGGCGGGGGTGAATAGGCTCCGGTACGGTTCACGTGGCCGTCGTCGAGGCAGCACCAGCGGCACAGAGTAAGAGGCACACGGCCCAGTGCACGACGGCAATTGGACAGCGTCTCCGGCATTAGGGAGGAGGGCGGCTGTGAAATTGGTGCGGTGAGGGCGCCATGGAGGTGGGGCTGAGGTTTCGCGGCTCGGGAGAAGGGAGCTTCCCGG
>NC_041391.1:36295150-36298676 GCF_002162155.2 Triticum dicoccoides | reverse complement strand
GGGGATTGGGAGAGGAGTGGAACCATGTCTTACGGACGCATTTGTCTGAAATGTGAGGGGGAGTAACAGTTCTACCCTTGCCTATAGGCTTCTCGGCTTGGGTCTGTGTACTGAGGGTCGGGGATAGTAGAGTAACTTTTCTTCTCCCCAAATAGTGGGCGGGAGCGATTTCGGACGAGGAGGGCGTGTTTTGAACTATAGTGGGCGCGAGCGAATTCGTGCAAGGAGAGCGTGTTTTAAAATAGTGGGCGCAAGCTATTTCGGGCGAGGAGAGCGTGTTTTGCCGACCATGGTTTATGAATTATTCGGCACATGTCATCTCGGCCGAGGAGAAGGCGCGCTTGGATGAAGTTATGAACCTACCCTCGATGTACAACGGGCAATTGATGCGTGTCCCACATAGGATGGTAATTTCGCGTCTCCCATTTATTTGCTCAGGCGAATTCCACCGAGCAGAGAGGATGTTTAACGGTTTGTTCAAATTTTGGGAGAACGAGCATCCACGTCTACCTTACCAAGTCGATTCGAATCAAATTTTGAAATATTACCTTGCCACTTCTTTTTTAGATGGAGAGATGCACTACTAGGGAAAACCCTAGCAGTAGCGCTGGTTTTGTGCTCACTAGTAGCGCGGGTAGGTGCGCTACTAATAAGGCGCTGCAGCTATTGCTTAGCAGTAATGCATGCCGGCGCACGCTACTGCTAGGACAAATAGCTGTAGCGTTTGTTCACCCCCACGCTACTCCTAATGAAACTAGTGGCAGCGCGTTTTCTCTCCATCACAACTAGTATTCATTTTTTATTTTTTTTATTTTTTGTGTATTTATGCGGTTTTCTCTCCATCGTACAAATATTGGTACAATACCAGTTATGCGGTTTACATCATTATGTCCAGTGTGTCAAATGAAGATGGATTAGGTTCAAGTGGAGGCAATATATGGTGCATGTCAAAAGTATACTACTAATCCAAACTTGATCTAGTTTGGACTAGTAGTACTTTCGATGTGCACCACATGTTGCCTCCACTTGAATCTAATCCGCCAGCACAAGCTATTTAATCATCATCATAGTAATTACCACCAACATTATTTATTTAATGACCACCAACACTAGCTAATAATAATCATCATAGTCATTACCACCAACACTAGCTATTTTATCATCATAGTAATAGTGTAGCACATCATCATCCTCAAACTCATTTCTAGCTAGCTAATCACTCCTGCTGCTCTCTCTTAGGTAAAATAACATAAAACATGTGTAGCTCTCCTCCTTGATCAAGTTGGAGCATGCAGATGAACCTGTCTCCTAATTGTGGGATGCGCTTCTGTTTGCTGCCCCCTAGTACTTCTCTGCGCTCCCCCATCACATATTTGGTCCAATCTTGCACTATTAAGCATCCGTCGCTAATCTTGAATGCACTACAGTAATCTGTAGGATATCTTGGCCGTAAGCTAATAATACTCATGGTACCTTTAGTCTCAATCCCATAAGGCACAACATTCATCGGGACTGCCTGTTGAAGAACATCGTATGGTAACATACTTAGCAATGAAGTTTAGCTTCAAAAATAATATATGGAAAAGATGCACTGAGGACAAATATTAAAAATCTTACCATCCTTCCTAAATAGATGTGACCGTAGTTCAGTACTAACATTTCTAAATGCAGGAAGAAAATTTGTCTTGACAGTATCAAGATCCGCAAGCCATGAAACATAATGACTGACCTCCTCGCAGTTGAGTTCAGCCCCGGCACAGTATACGGTCCGGTCTACCAAGCGCTTGCACCGAAATAAGCTATCAATAGAAATTAATTGTCAACTATTTTTCAATAAACAATATCAAAGACATAAATATGGTTGAGAAACTCACATTTTGGTATCACTGGAGGCGTCTGCACATCGACCTAGATGTCGGTATTACCTTCAATATCATCTTCCGGACGAATATCAAAGGTGATAACCATATCAGACTCAAATGCATAAGTCTTGCATAGTGCTCGCCAGGTTTTGCGTCCAAAATAGGTGTAGTTGTCTGAATTGTATAATTTTGTGTGGAAAATATAACCATGCTCGGTCTTCAAGTAAAATTTCTTTACCTCCATAGTACGACTGCAACCTATCTTATCCAATACAAAAACTCTTGCATGGCAGGGGATACGCTAGTAGAATAGTAAAAACAAAATTATTAGTTGAAGCAAATGAAGCATATGTCATGCTTAATTACGAAAAAAGACTTGTCGTTGTGACTTACTTTATCCAATTCGAAGTTCTCGTCCAGCTTGATGCTGAAGCGCATATCATCATCTAGGAAGATTCTGTCGCACAGGCCGCGCTCGTCTTCGTAGTATTTGCAAATACCGAAATCCTTTTCTTCGTCAGACATTTCCTATGTTTTCCTTCATCGTTAAAACATTAATTGAAAATCGATCGAAGACAACTACCAGGATACTCAACACACAAATCCGGGGCACTCGATATTTCCTACATATTCTGGCACAAGTCATGCCAAAATTCACGGAAAAATCCGGCATGACCTTTGCTAAAATAGGACATATCGAGCGCCTGAAATTTGCCGGAACAGAAATGAATCTACACTCCGGCAAAACATAGGCCACTCGGAGGTGTAACCTGCAAACATGACCAGCCACTTGGTCAAGCACATATCATATTTGAGCAATACAAGATATACATTTCAAAATATCTTATAGGACTCTAATTAGCATGCATTGAATAAGCAAAAGTAAATCATCTCATGTGTGTTCGTACATCGTCGAATATTATCAATAATACATCCTGAATTGTATCATACATATAACATCACTAATACGATGGGTATCGGCGCGGGCAGTGGACACCCGTAGAGAAGGAACCATCACGGGATCATAGCTCAAGTGAGATCCCTAGAGAACCTTCCAGGTATTGGAGAACCTATGCTCCAACGCAAACAAGTAGCGACGGACGTGCGCGTCCTCCTCACTGACACGGTGACGCACCACCTCCGTGGGGTCCTCGAGCCTCTGGACCGTCACTGGCCCACGCGACCGCCACCAAAGAAGGTTCGGGTCAACGACAGGCTGGCTCCTCACCAACCTGCGCCCCCTGGTAGGTAGCACCTCCCAGTACCACCCCGGCGGAGCCCAGTCCCGGACATGGCCCATCTGGTCAAGCAGGTGTCTTCCTCCACCGACTCGACGATGAGGATGCGGGATAGGCATCGTCCACGTCGATGCGGGAAAAATGCTTTAACTAAAAAAATAGCAACAAGTTCTTAATAACATGTTCTATTAATTCAATTAGTTCTTACTGAAAATAAACTTACTATAAATAAAAATAAACTAGTACCTAGCTAATTAGTACCTAGTTCTTACTAACTAATTAGTACCTAGGAACTACTGCTAAGGGTTCATACTAACTAACTAACTAACACTAAATTAACTAACTAACACTAAAAATAGCCTAGGGTTCATACTAACTAGCACTAAATAGCTAGGGTTCATACTAAGCAAATTAACAAGAGGGATC
>NC_041391.1:36293553-36294686 GCF_002162155.2 Triticum dicoccoides | reverse complement strand
GGCGAGCCAGTCGAGGGAGACGGCAGCGAGGCGGGGCTGGGGGAGGTGGCGGCGAGGCGGGGCCGGGGGAGACGGACGCGAGGCGTGGTCGGGGGAGACGGCCGCGAGGCGGGGTCCGGGGAGACGGCGGCGAGACTGCAGCGAGGCGGAGGCGACGAGGGGGAGAAGAGAGAGTGGTGAATTGGGGGAGGAAGAGGAGGGAATCAGGCCACGCGGGGGGTTAGGTGATGATAGATTTAATAGTAGCGTGGGAAAGCTAAAATCGGTAGTAGTAGTGTCGTTTCTAGAAGGGCGCTACTACTAGACCTAGCACGTCGGGAACGGTGTGGCAATTATAGTAGTAGCGCGTTCAGTTCCCGCCGCGCTACTGCTAAGGGGGTAACAGTAGCGCGGTTTCGGCAGACGCGCTACTGCTAATTAGCAATAGCGCCTCATTTTAACACGCGCTACTAGTAATATTATGTGTATAAGGTTTTCCCTAGTAGTGATGATTCTCGGGATTAATGTGTTTTTACATGCTCGTTGCTAGTGATTTACTATATGACAAATAGTTGGCCCACTCAAAAACACGAATCAAACCCAAAATGAAATATCTCGATTCAATGAACTAGCTCGTTCAGTAGGTCAAAATAGTGAACTAAATCCAAAATTGAACACCTCAATCGAGTAGCATGTTGTACAGTATTATAGTACTCCATGAACATGTTGAAAGTCAAATTAATGAACTTGTTTGATATACGCATATATCCGTTCATGTGTTGATTGTAGACAACATGGTCTCCAATTTAAATATTTGAATGCAAGTTTATATCAGACTTTGATGCATAAAATGCGACCTCCCCCTCTCCCGAACTCCTGTTCTCTATCTCTCTCTCTCACTCTCTCGCCGATAATCTTCAATTCTGTCGCATGCATCCTACACAAAAACCTTGTTGGTCCCTCTCCCTTTCTCTCTCTCTCTCTGTGTGTGGGGGGGTCTTTCTAGTCCGCATTCATATATACACCATCTATAGGTCTCTCTCGCACACTATGTATGATACTCTAGCTAGTCCAAGCTAGATATCTTGGGTGCACTCATCGTACGCACACAAATTCCTTCTCTCTTTGCCCATAACTCTCTCACACACCACTAT
>NC_041391.1:36240061-36293362 GCF_002162155.2 Triticum dicoccoides | reverse complement strand
CACATACACATGCATATCTCACTCGCACTCGATAGGCCCATCTAAAACTCTATCTCTCTCCATCGTTCTCTCTCCATCTCACACGCACACACACACACAATCTCATGCCCAGCTAGCCAAGTATGATGGTCTCTCACTCAATTGTAGGCACACGCAGTCCCCCGTATATGTATATGACTAGCTAATCTTAGTCTCCATCACAAACATGTGCATGGTCTATCTCGATTTCTGTCGGGGCATCTTTCTATCGCGCACGCACTCCCTCGATCTCCCATCCATATAGTCCCCTCACGATCTCGAGGGGATCTCTCTATCACAAACACACCCTCTCTCCCTACCCATGCATCCATGCCATCCATGTGTCTCTCTCGACCTTTTTTCCTTGTTGGCCAAACCTCTATTGGACATGTGTTATAGGGGTGTCTCTCTCTCTGTTGCAAACAATCACACACTAGCTATCTTCGTGTATCTCCTCGCCTCATTTTTCCATCTCGGACATGCATGCGTGATATGTTCGCATAAGAAACGAAAACACACACTCTCTCTCTAATTTATCATTTGTTGTCACTTTCTCTTTCACACACACTCTTTTTGCACACTTAATCATTCTCCTGCACACGCACTTGATCTGTCTCGACTGAGGCACTCACCTCCGTCCATAGCACATAGATTTATTGAAAAGTCAAACATCACAAAGTTTGACCATGTACGTGGAGAAAAAGAATTACATCTAGTACGTCACACATATTCCATTAGATTCACCATGTGATGTAGTTTTGTATGATGTATCTTTGGTATTGTAGATATAAATAACATTTGCGTAAACCTGATCAAAGTTTCCAAAGTTTGACTTCTAAAAAATTTACATGCACTACATTATCGAGCGGATGGAATATCTCTTTCCCCCTCTCAGCTATCTGACGCACCACTTAGCCTTATTGGGGCTCCTCAATATCTCTCAAACTTTATTGGTCATTTTGGTTCGTGACCTGACCGTCATGCCTTGATGGTCAGTACTGCTTGGTGTGGACGTGGGATGTAAAATATTTCTGCCTGGCCAGGCTTGTGTGGTGCTGAAGCGTTTGGTTCATGCCTGGGCCAGAAAAACCACCGACGTCCCATCAATCAATCCATGCATCAATTATTTAATGCTAATATCCATCCATGTTGTTGTTAGCCTCATGGCCGCACGACCAGGCACCGCCAGGCATTCGAAATCGGTCGCTTGGGCCAGGCAACTTGCAGTGTCTGGAGTTCAGCCAGGCTAATTAAAGTGCAAGAGGGAACCCAGCCCAGGCGGGCTTTCTTTTTCACAGGGTAGCAACCAAACAAGCGTGCATGAAATCCAGCCACAACCCAAGGCCATGCAAAAGATGCTCACGACGCAAGCCAAAAGGGCCTTATATCTCCCTGGTTCACACATACACATGTCTCGCTCGCGCTATACATATAGACCCATCCAACACTCTCCGCCCTTGTTCTCTCTCCATGTGACACGCACCCCCCTAAGTACCATAATCCCTCACTCCATCATAGGCTCTATTTGGATCCATGGGTTAGAGTTAGTTTGGGTTAGTTTGGAGTCAACTAACCCAAAAAGATCCAAACAGGAGGGTTAGTTTAGATTAGATGCATAAAGCCATCCAAAAAAACTAACCCATCCAAGAGGTGCTTATTTGGGTTAGTTCTTCTCGGGACCACTAATAAACACTTTTTTCTCTCGCTCTCCCCATAGCAGATCCCTCCCCACTTCCTCGAAGCTTCTCGTCCTCTCCCTCGCTCCCTCTCGCACCGCCCGTGAGGGTGCCTCGCCGTATCCGCGCTCCATCTAACCCTGCCAACCAAACACCTCTTTACTTAGAGTTAGTTCAGGGTTAGAATCTAACTCTAAGCTCTAACTGAGTTAGAGTATCCAAACAGGGCCATAGGCGCAAGCACTCCCCCCCCCCTCCTAAGTATGATTATATCTTACTAACCATCAGGAACACACCTTGCCACTCGATCTCCCACCCATGTAGTCCCATCACGAGCTCCAGGGGATCTCTCTATGACAAACATACACTCTCTCCTCCCCATGTCTGCATTTTCTCCGTACGTCTCTCTCGACCTCTCTCCCTTGTTTGTCAGACCCCTATCGGCCATGTGCTAGGGGTCTTCCTCTCTTGGTTCAAAACAACCACACACTATCTCCTCACCTTGCCTCCGTTGTCGAAGATGCATGTGTGATATGTTCGCATAAGACACACATGCTTTTTCACCACTTTTATCGTGTGTTGTCCATGTCTCTTTCACACACGCACACACACTTTTTCACTCTCTCTCTCTCTCTCTCTCTCTCTCTCTCTCTCTCTCTCTCTCTCTCTCTCGTCGGGGACTCTGTCACGTCCATAAGCATATGGATGTTTTGAAAAGTCAAACCTCAGAAAAGTTTGACTAGGTATATGTGGAGAAAAACATTTACATCCGGAATGATCATTAGATTTATCACAACATGTACTTACTTCATACTATCATTTATCTTTGGTATTGCCGATATAATTAATTTCTTTATAAACTTGGTCAAAGTTTCAAAAGTTTGAATTTAAAAAAATGTTGTAACTACATTATCGAACGGAGGGAGTAGCTCTTTGTCTCTCTCTCTGCTATCTCTCATGGGCCTCCCCTCTCACTCGAACTCTATATACCGACGAATTATATGCTCACTGTGTCAGCGTATAGCTCTGTATATTGTTTAATTGACCGGTTAACCAATCCACATGCTGCGTTGTCAGCTCGTGTTCTGTATCTTGGTGTGCTGGCCCATGTGGCAGTGGGTGAAAATAAGTAAACTAGAGGCCCATCTAACACGCGGTGAAGGAAACAAAGTTGAAACCACTCGGGGTAGCACCCTGCATGCTAGTAAATTGAGGTCGCATTGAGGACAAACTTCTTGCGCGCGAAGGACGCACTCGCACACAATTCACCACTGCGCGGCGTCATGCATAGAAGGACGCACTCACGCACACACAGCACACAACACACACCAGCACACGTGTACACTGGCGTCACCGCCGGTTGAGATGGACGGCGAGGCAGCCAACAAGCGGAGGCCGCTCGAGCCAAAACTTCATCCGGCGAGCCTGGACTTCATCAGCAGCCTCCCCGATGACATGCTGCTCGTCATCATCGGCCTCCTCCCCACCAAATGTGTCGTGCGGACCGCCCTGCTCTCCCGGCGGTGGCGCCCCCTCTGGCGCTGCGTCCCCCTCAACCTCACCGTCGACAGCTGCCTCTGCGACGGGGATTGCAAACGCATGGCCGCAGTCTCCAAGATCCTTTCATCGCACCCTGGGCCAGCCAGATGCCTTGACATCCGCATGTTCAGTACCAACTGCAAGGTCCAACCCAAGTTCGACGAGTGGTACTTATCCCCTGCCCTAGATTAGCTCGAGGAGCTCAGCTTTGAAGCTGGACGATGTCGCTCTCTGCCGCCGTCCGCGCTCCGCCTCATGCCAACGCTGCGCCGCGTCAGCTTCAGCTCCTGCTATCTTCCTCATATTAATGCCGCGCCTGCCCTTCTTCTCCCTCAACTCAAGCAGCTCGACCTCTTCGACGTTGTCATCTCGAAGAAGGCTATGGAGCACCTACTCCGCAGCTGTATGCGCTCGAGTACCTTCATCTTGAGCAAATCCACGGGTTCATTAGCCTCCACATCGTCTTGACAAATCTTCGATGGATTTATGTGTCTTGCTGGCCCCGTAACAAGACATCAATTGGGAAGAGATCACTCCACCTGTTCCATGTTATGGTCATTGAGAATGCGCCTTTCCTTGAGAGATTGCTTGTATCGGATATCGAAGGTCCGACAAAAATCAGGGTCATTGACGCGCCGAAATTGACAATGTTGGTGTACTCGTCTGCCAAATTCTCCGAACTCTTTATTGGATCTATAATCGTTCAGGTACATCACTCATCTTCTTCTCCGTCTTCTTTAAATTCACATTTTTAAATTTCTTCTTGATATATTTACGACCGTCTTCCAGAAAATGATTCCCACAAGCTTGACCCAGTCCATGCGCACAGTGAAGATCTTAGCACTAAAATCTATCGGCCCCAATCTGGATCAAGTTGTTGGATTCCTTACATGCTTTCCAGGCACGGAGAAGCTACTCATCCAGGTGAAACTTCTTTCCTATTAGTAAACGGTAATCACAACGTAGCTCAATTTTTTTGTAATTTTCCCAAATTACGATGACAAGTGTAGTGTTCAAAACTACATCTACGCACTGCACCGAAAGAAATGTTTTTACTATTTTTTCTCACGTGATCACCTGCATCATTTTTATTTTGTACTACTATATTAGCCTAGGCTAGTCATAGTGGAAAGTAACTTAGACTACTCCAGTAACTCTATGGTTACCCTAAGGGCAAGTACTACATCCGTCCTGGTTTACTCTTCCAATTTTGTAGTATCAAAATTTGACCATAGATTTAACTGACAAAATGTTAATGCATGTCACTAAGAACTGTATCGTTGGATTCGTATTTGAACATAATTTCAAATGGTGTAATTTTTAGTGACATGCATTGGCATTTTCTGAGGTAAATCTATGGTCAAAATTTTATACTAAATATGAGGTAGTATTCCCTCCGTCCCAAAATTCTTGTCTTACATTTGTTTAGGTACGGATGTATCTAACACTAAAATGTAACTAGATACATCCGTATTTAGAAAAATTTAAGACAAGAATTTTGGGACGGAGGGAGTACAAAAGTGGGCTATGTAGGCCAAAACATGTGCCAAATTCATTTTTGATGCATTTGGCATCGATGCCCCTCCATTGATCACCTGGTGCCCCAATCTGGAGCACCTACTTTGCTCTGGTGCCAAATTAACTCACGCAATGAAAAAGCATTGCGTGGGAGAGAGAGAGAGGACCGAGGCAATAAAAAAACACTTGTTTGGGAGAGTGAGAGGCTGGTGTAGTTGGTTTGATTGATTTGTTTATACATGTGGCTCTGTGTGCACAGCGGTGCCAACTCTCTCACATCGCGAGAGCGCCAAAATCTTTTGATTTGACATCGATGCGTATTATGTGGCATACTTTTGCGAAATATGGCATCGGCCACATAGTGGAAGGCAACAAATGCCCAAGCTCTTCACGTGCTCCTAGTTAAATGAGAGGAAACTGAAACAGAGAGAGAGAGAGAGTCAGTGAAAAAATATCACTAGCCAACCAACCCTATCGTATGAGCGAATGATATTGGTACCTCTTGATGACACGGCAATATTATGCAGCCAGCTGCTCTAATATGTTCTATTCTTTTGCAGATAAAAAAAGACCCGAAAGTGAAAATGTGCTGCACTATAACAATCTCATCGAATGCCTTGATCTCCATCTTACAGAAATTGATTTGATCGACTACCGAGGCAACACATCTGAGATTAAATTGGCCAAGTTCTTTGTTCTGGAGGCATGTGTGCTCAAGGTAATGAGGTTTGGCATTCTCTGGCGCAACAATGAATGGCGTGCTGATCACCGCAAGCCTCTAAGCCTAAATAACAAAGTCTCCGCAGAAGCTGAATTTGTATTTGAAACATCAACTGGCCAGAGACTCGAAAATTTATTTGCCCATTAGTGACTTGTCAGGGCGGTGGATTTTAGTTTGTACGATAACGCTGCATCCACCTAAAGTAATGAAAGTTCTTACGTGAACTTCCTAGTAATTCCCTCTTCCTAGGTGCAACACTACTCCTAACATTTGTAACATCAGTTTGAAACTTGTAATATTGACGTGTCCTATTCCTCACTACAAGAAACTTGTTAATACATGACGGTACTAGTCCATCACACATCAACCAAAATATGTCATGTCTGTCCATCCATGATGGACACGAAATCCGTCATGTATATCGCATCATAATTTGACAGCATACCTTCCATGACGGATCTTGGCCGTCATGGACCTGCCCTAGGCCCGCCCAGCCCAAATTAGATTGTGACAGAAAAACCGTCAACGATTTACATGACCTGGAAGCAACGTGGACCTAACATGGCGTCTACGTGGATCTGACGTGGAGGCTAGCAAGGCCCATGCAGTAACCAACCCAATTAGGATTTCAGCCCAACAATTTCAGTCCAATACAACCCATTAGTTGTTTATTTTGGTCCTGCATTTAGCCCACCTGATTTTTTAGTCAGACCCATTTGCCCCTTACATAGTCCAGCCTCTTCTCTCAATACAGCCCAATTTACAACAAGAGAACCAAATTATATTCATTGAAAAAATAGCATTTGTTCACATGACAATACAGAGTTTCAACAATCTAGTTTGATTCCAAAAACAAAGTTTAATATCAAAACATCACAAGCATATCTAGAATGCGATATAAACATATTTTTAATTTAAAATAACATGACTTCCATGGAAAAATTCACTATTAGCTGATTTAATCTACAACACTACACCACCGCATCCAGACAGCTATTCGAACCCAAGTAATTCCTACTTAAAAACTTCAATCTCCACATTGCCAAACCTGCGTAGAATCCAAAACACATACAAAATTATAACAAGTTATAACTAGCAACTCCCAAATGAATCTAAAGAGTAATAATATTAGTTGATTTTCCAACCAATCATCTGATGGATACACCGCTAATATATTAAGGTACCATGAAAATGGTGGCAACGCATGGTAGAAAATAGCAGACTAGTTACAAGTTTAAAAAATTGTTCTATAAATGTGACATTTTATCATGCAAACATAGAAAGGTCAGCATCATTTTAAAACAAAGGGTGGACAAATCATTTCATATTCATCAAGTACAACAATAGAAAATCAAGTTTATATGCACAGAGCTTGGTATATTAAAATGGATGATTCCGTAAAATAAAATGTATTTCATAATTAACAAAACATGAAAATAGTAATACTGGAGGCATACTTTCTTCATCAATTAAAGCTAATTTCTGTCAATAAACTTGCCTTTTGCATGTAAAATAAAATCACTCGAAGCCAAGACCATTTTAGGCAATTAAATGATGCACTTAGTGACCTTATTATGCTAACAGTATAATTCTTTACAAAGGCAAACATTTGCGAGCATCAGAAAACTTCAGTTAAGCACTTAGAACATAGATGAACCTAACGGTTCAGATTTAGTCTGATGCTTTCGAACCATAACATTCACATCTAGATTAACCACACCTGAGAATTGTGAAGAATAGTAACATGTTACAAGGTAAATAATTATCTCCGCCCACACTTCAGTATCAGATGGGATACAAGGCACACAATTATCTCTGCCCAAATGAAAAATTATAAAGTAAATAATCTAGTTCTAATTGTATACATAACACTTTAGTTTAATTTAGCACACCATTGATTAATTATTCTTTCTAGTAGGCTTTCAGCAATGGTGTGGTGTGAACAATACCAAGAAATATAGAATATGCTAGTAATAACAATGAAATTTTGAGACTGGACAATTGCACTAGGTAGCAATTCGAACACTCCTAAATCTGAAGCGAGAATAATATACCATCTAGCAGTAATCTTAAACAAAAACGCGCAATCTTCATTTCCATTAGTCCTTGAGATAGCAATTCCGTGTACATGCATTTTCGGAAATACAATAGTACAAAATCCATCATCTCTGCTGTAATAAGCAAAAAAAAGTTTAGCATCAATTAAATTGTTAGCTTGCAAAAGAAAAGAAGAAGGAAAACGGAAGGATTATTTATACAGCTACATTAAGACGTCAGGTAATATTTAAATTGAGTAAGACAACAAGGCAGTAATGAAGTTCATTTCAAGGCTCTCACTTCGTGTCACCTATTTGATCAAAGGAGAAGCAATCACAATCGGACAAAGATTAGTATGCTAGAGAAACAATGAGTACAGCAGGATGAAGATGTACTCTCATCCACATTAGGAAGTGAAACACAAAGTAACAATTCTAGTGTTTGCGTATAATAGCCCAGTCATGCATCAGCGTTGTTTGCAACCATAGTGATACAAAACTTAAATATTCAATCAGAGCAGAAGAATAAGGGAGGAATAACCCACTATCCCGGTGACATCAAACAACAAAGCGTACCAAACAGAGGAAGAAATCAATCTAATCATCCTCGCCATGCAAGCCAGACATGGACACATGTGCAGTGCAAGATATTATTGTGATTACTTTGAACAGATGTGTAGTGCAACATTGATGTCACAACATCAATTAGTTTTACTTATTGCTCTTCAGGGGTGTGTGGCTTCCTGGTACAACATAGACAACAACATCATGACAATGGTTCTTACTTGGTTGATAGAGTTCACTGGAGGGAGGGATTTAGGTAGGCCAGCAGTGACAAGATTTGCTATTGCCTTTGACTTTGGGTTGTCTGCATGAGCACAAGGGCGCATTGATCAATATGTTCACTTCAATAGAGTGGAGGGGTCATAGATTGAATTCTACAGAAGGTAAGGTCGTTCAAGGAATTGTTTTGGATAAACGTGGGTTTTGGCCTAATGTTGCCACATGTCTGAAGGCTGCACTCCTAATTATAAAAGTTCTTCAATTGGTGGATTCAGATGAGAAACCACCAATGTCATTCATATATGATGAGATGGATCACCCAAAAGATACAATAAAACAAAATTTTAACAATGTGAAGAAAAGGTATGTTACTGTACTGACTTAGTAATTCTTAATTGTAGCTTTTGGATATGCTATCTTAATCTTATTGTAGTTAAGTTTGACCATTTCTATTTTTTTATCAGCCACACTCCAATATTTAACATAATTGATGAAAGATGTCATACGCAACTTCATAGGCCTCTGCATGTTGCTGCATATTATTTGAATCCACAATTACACTATAGTGATAATTTCAAGCCTGCTGAAGTAAAATGTGGCATGTACACTTGTCTTGAAAAGATGGTTTCAGAATAAGAAGGAAGAGTCAATATAGATCTGCAGATTGATTCATTTAGGAATGTTGAGGGTGTATTTGGAATGCAATCGGCTATTACGAAAAGAACTAAAAAGAGGCCAGCAGATTGGAGGGATTCGTATATAGATAATTGCCCTGAGTTGGAGAGGTTTGCAATCAGAGTACTGAGTTTAACTTGTAGTTCGTCAGGTTGTGAGTGGAACTGGAGTGCTCATAACGAAGTGAACGTAACTGGAGTGCTCGTAACTTGTAGTTCGTCAGGTTAAGAAACTGCAGGTTAATTCCCATTTTTGGATTTCTTGCACTGTCGTACTAACAGCCAACAACATTTTAATCTAGTGAAGATTAAAGATGCAGCATTGGACAAATCCCACACCAAACATCCAGCAATGGAATCCAAAAAGAATCTAAAACTGTAGCCCTAAAATACATCTGGAACTCAAGTACAACCAAGCCATTTGCCGAGCTGCACTCACCATCTGATGAAATCAATGTTGCCGCTGCCATCGTCGAGCATGAAGGGCATGTCCCTGTTCCGCTCTGCAATGTCGCTGACCATCCACATGAGACTAACCTGCAGATCCCCCAACCCAAATAAAAAAATGTATCAGAACTCAATACCACGAACAAAAGGGCTGAGGAGAAGCGTGTGGGGGTTGGTTGATTCCTCACTCACGTTGGCTCTCCGCCGGATGGATCTAGATCTGTGCCCGCCGACAGATCGAGCTGGATCCATGCCCGCCGTCGGCGACCTCGGGTACTTCCAAATCTAGCAGTCCTTCCTAGCGCCACCACTGCCGCCTGAGCTCGAAGGGTAGCATTGGGCCATAGTATCTCAACGCCGCGATCTGAATGGGGAGGGGCATGGCGTGGGGTACATAGGGAGGGGTCTGGCACGGGATAGATGGGGAGGTGTCCGGCGCAGGATAGATGGGGAGGGGCCTGGTGCGTGGTGGTTCAGCGTCGGCGCCGTCGGTGCCGACATGGAGCGACGCGAGGAGGAAAGGTGGAGTGGCGGCGGCTGATGGTTTGTATAGGAGGAGATGGGAGAAGGGGAAGGTGAATTAGGGTTAAGAATGGGTAGGCTCCAAAATTTTGACTCCCCGGGTTGGCGACTTAAATTTTCTTTCTCTCGCACGCTATGTCTGTTTCCGTCTTTGTTTTTTATTACATCTCACTGAAATGTGGGACAAACAGAGGGGCACGCATGACACATCAGCAGGAGCCCCGTCCGTGACGGTCCAATGGTGTATTAAAGGCAGAAAAAGCAGGCCGGTTGGTCGATTCATGACGATTACCGTGATAGTCCTTCGATGTCCGTCATGAAGGGGCTACCGTTTTGTAGCCCATTCACATCTTCCTGGTCTGTGATGGTTTTCGTGACGGCTTAGAAGAACGTCATCAGAAATCTGTGATGGATTAACAGATTTCTTGTAGTTCCTGCGTTTTCAAAATTCTGCGAATCAAACAGGTCATGAGTTGGTGATGATGTTGTGCCTCCCATCTTTCATCAGTAGCCGTTGGATCTAGATCTGACACATACAAACCAAGCTTCTCCATTTTTTCAAAAATATGCCCACACTTGTTCCCTATTTACAAACAACTCCTTCTCTCTCACAATCAGCCTTATCTCCTCCCCACCACATCTAGAAGGCGGTGGAAAAATATGGCGCGATGGCCACTGCCGGAGCAGTCCACCCCCAATCTTGGCGTTCCGTGCAATGCACGGGCATCTACGCACGGGAAATTATGTCGAACAGGGCTAGTTGTAAGCACGCTAGCTCTACAACCATGATGATAATGACTGCAGACGGTGAGGCTGACTATGGTATGCCAAACATGGCGCCTATACTCAGGTGTCATCTCCAGCGCAGGGTCTTGTCACTTCACTGTGAAGAGCAGCACGTAATAATTTGACCAACGGGTAGTACAGTGCTAGTACTCCTAGGAGTACTACATTGGTAGTACTACTACTAGTACTAGTAGCACCACCATCTGGATTTAGGAGTACTACCACGTCCATCTGGATTTTAGTATTTGACTAGCAATATCTAGTAATGCATGTCACAAAAAATGTACTACTCCCTTTGTAAATCAAAACATGGTGTTTTATTCCTATCGGCAAGAGAACTTAATGTTTTCTTGCTAACTAGAGTCTTAATAGGATGACATCCAATGATGCAATGAACTAAACACTACATGTCATGTTTTGTAGTCTCAAGTCATTGAAAGCATGCACGGCCCACATCTCTCATTGGTTGATATGTCACGAAATAAGAAACAAGTTGGGAGTTAATGCACCGTGCCTAAGTGTTTTGGGATTATTTGGTTTTCGTAATGTGACTTACACAACATTTTTGTTTACATGCATTAACATTTTATTAGTTAAATCAAATGTCAAAACTTGGCGCAAAATGCAAAGGGGACCAATAAACCAACAATCATCAAACTTCTCCCGTTTGGCCCCAACTAGAGGCCCGGTGAGCTGACTATACTGCACCGGCACGGAGGGGGCGCAGCTTCATTGACTTACGGCAACTGCCTTTGGGTGAATGACACGTGGGCCCAGGGGGTGGCTGGCCCACCTATCATACAGCCAAAGGCAAGTGCAGTAGAGGGCCGAGGAGTAGTACGAAATCTTACGCACCTACGCACGCTAACCAAGGGCAAGAGTGATCACTCGAATCGCAAGATCAGTTGACTAGTAGAAGCTAAGCTAGACCCATGGAGGCGATGAGAGCGAGCATCAGCCAGTTGTGCCAGATGGTCCACGACGCCGGCCTGCGGCCCAGCAATGAGGAACGTCTCCATGTAGTATTGCTTGAGGCCGGCAGGGCGAGGGGCCGCTTGGACGACAACTTCGTCTCCTTGTTCGACGAGGTCCTCGTCGGTTTCCTCGACAAGTTCACCGTCGTCAAGAAGCTCACGGATGACTTTGAGGTAAGCCTTCAGCCGACGCGCCCAGGCTCTGTGATGCATGCCACCCTCAACAACCACTATGGTGACAACCTCTTCGACGCACTGGTGGCCCTGCGACTGCCCGCCGTCGCACCGGAGAATGTCCACCTTGAGGTCGCGCTCGCCGCGCAGCGCGTAGCACAGCAAGACACCATGGACATAATCACCCACGTCTACGCGCATGCAAGAGGAGGATGATAGGACGCTGGCCTTCTTGGACCACAGGGCAACCTTGGACACACTGTTCAGAAGCATGTTGAGCTCGCCGCCAACGCCGCTGCTCCTCACACGTCGGTTGGTGACCCGGCGCACTAGGGCATGAGGATGTTGTTGATGGATCCATATGTATTTTTGTCTTTCCGTCAAATCCATGTAGTAGTATATGATACTACAGTAATTATCTTACCTTTCGCATCAACTTCATAATTTTCATACGTACTCCATGCATGAACGGCGCCAGAACCAAACTTCTCATTACTCTAGGCAAAATCGTTATTTTCTATCTATCGATCGCGCCATGGAGCAGAACCAAATTTTACAAGTTACGAGTTCAAAAGGAAAAACCTGCCGTGTTCGCATCGCACCCCCACACGGTTGGTCCGGCACGCCGCTCAAGCGGGAATGCGTGCAGTGTTGCATTTTCACTTACAAGTGGGACCGTAGTTGAGCAAACCGACTATCGACAAACCCCCACCCCGCCCACCGCGCGATGGCTGAGAAAACAGGAGGGAGAAGAGATGGCTGTAGCATGGACTCCAAGAAAATTGGTGTCGGATGGGACTTGTGTGGGTGGCGTGTGCCGTAGTGCTAGACGTGAATGCTAGTTATGGCCCATGCCACCCCACTATATCGAGCCTATATCGAGGTACAGTACGTAGAACAAATTTCCTACAGTCCGTGCTCAGCACTCCTCTATCTCTCTTCTCAGCCACCCAGCGGACACGTGGAGCCCGTCGTCTGTTTGCTCACATGCGGTCCCACATGTCAATGAAAACGCAAGCGGACCCACTGAACCTGCACATCTTTCACCTCGATGTGCTGGTGATGAAAAACAAATCCAAGAAAGATCTTCGGTGGCCGCTTTTGGAGTTACTCAAGAGTAGTAAGATTCTATTTACAGTTTAACTCAAGATGCACATCTCGTGACTTCAACTTATCAACTACCACTCTATTTTCTTTCATGACATGACCTGGATGCTGGATGTCCCACGTGTCGGCAAAAGGAGGAAGAACCTGACCAAATCTTCGGTTGTGCTCTCAGATTAGACTAGTTGTGCTAACTTAAATTTTTTATTGTTTACTCCCTCCGTTCCAAAATACTTGACTTCCATTTGTCCAAAAATGGATGTGCCTATATACTAAAACATGTCTAGATACATATATATTTGGACAAATAGAAGGCATGTATTGTGCAACGGAGGGACTAGAATGGATGCAAGTTTTTGTATTGGGAAGAAGAGTACATCCATATATTGATAGAGCGCAATTTAGTAGATGTTCTATCACTTTTAGCTACACAGAGGCTATAGATGAGATTAGTGCACTTGTTGATACTCCTACTTGGTATGCGTGTTGCTGCTTAGACGCAGAGAAAAACGGACCAGAGGGAGTACTAGAATAGAGGCTAGACATGAGACTAGATGTGAGGAAGCAACGTCTACTTCTTTACACTCAAAGAAGAAAGAAGCACGCAAGATTGAGCCTCCGCAGATCAACAACGAATGCATCAAGAAGGCACTAATCCAACTTACAAGAGTAGTAAAATGTATTCTTGTGGTTCTTGTTTTCTTTGGTCTTGTTTTTCTAGTCAAAATTATCATTGGAGTTCGTGCAAAACGGAGGTCCGTTTGGGGTCGTGCGTTGCAGTTTGCCTTACAAGTGGGACCGCAGTTAAGGAAAACGACTATCGGCAAACCCCCACCTCGCCCGCCGCGCGATGGCTGAGTTAGAGAAATGATGAGGTTGAAGAGATTGCTCTAGCACAGACTCCAAGAAATATGATGTCAGATGGAAGTCGTGCTGGTGGCGTGTGCCGTACTCCTGGACGTGAATGCTTGTTCTGGCCCATGCCACCCTACTACTCCTACTAGTTAGTTCTATATAGTACTACTAGTATCGAGGATTCGAGGTGCTGGTTACGTAGTACAGTATGGCTACAGTAAAAACACCCGCACGACGCGCAAAGCATGTGAAGCTAGTACAAATAGTGTACTACTATTGTTGATTGGCCCCATCGGATAACATGTTGCAATGCATGTACAATTATGTATTCGGAAAATATAAATTTTGCGTCGTCGCATACCTCACTCACAGAAGCAACTCGAAAGCCATTCATAAATTTAGTAAGTTTATCACAGGCATATCATTTTATTACATACAACAGGTCATCAACCCACATCGACAACGAGGATACATTATAAATACTAAAGTTTTCACCACGCAACAAATAACAAGCAATGAAATGAACTTCAACTCAACCATTCCTCGGCGTTGGAAACGCTTGCTTTGAACCACAAGTGATTCTCTGGGACGGGCCATCCATTGTCGATCTGGAGACCAACGCAGGACTGATCATCCAGGCTGAAGCGGCCTACTATATCAGTACCAGGGTAGGGAACCACCCAAATGTCCGAGGTATAGACACAGTTGCTTCTCATAAATGGTAGTAACGTTGTGTCAACAGCAGTTGGATCGCCTTTCACCATCATTGGATAGTTTTGTCCAAGGAAGAGCGAGTTTTCTCCAAGACTATCAATTCTGTACCAGGGAGAAGGAGTTGGCGCTAGCACACTACTATCCATCTCGAATACCATGCAACGGGTGTTGGAATAGGTCCGGAGAGTGCGACCATGGGAGACTACACCTGCTTCCTTAGCAGTAACATCATCAGTGGGCTGTATACACACGAGAAGAGGTGATCCATCGGAATTAGTTGCCAGGCGCCAAATAGTATATGGGCGCTGCTCGTCCTCATGCTCGTGATCATCACCATCATCATCTCCCCCTTGGTTATAAAAATCTTCAAGTATAGGTGGTGGAATGTTCACAGGACCTTGTAAACACAAGAAGAAGGTTAATTAGTAAGGCATGCAATTAAGGAAGAGAGAGATGGTTATAGTAACATAGGTAGTTACCGTAACATAATAAATGTGATGCTACTATGTGTCATGCATGGCAATAAATGAGACCATCTATGATACTAATCTAAGATACTATGCACTATAGAGGTAGTAACATAAACTAGTAACATATGCATGTTACTAGTCTAAGTTACTCCCCAATAAGACCAGCCTTGCTACCCGCATGCATGTGGATGAAACAATTATAATTATGGTTGAAGACAAATGTACTGAAACAACAAGGATGCCATGCAAAAACAGTGCCACAAGTGGTGGCAGCAAACACAAGGCCCTCGTATTGAATTGCATCACAGTACTCATCCGTGTACAGAAACTGATTTTTGAGCAATATCCATCCAGTCAAACCACTGACGACGGCAACAAGCTTGTCGAAGATAGCAACAACTTCATAGTTGTTGTAATTCCAAGAGCGGTTGGGGACTCGAGAAATTGCTATCTTCCATAGAAGACAGTCACCATCATTGTTTTTGAACGTGCGTACAATACCGGTGTGCTCAATCTCTGGGCAGTCTGCTGAGATTTTTGGAAGTGGAACCCGATCATGAGTGTACACATTCACAAGTTCCCACTCGCAGTTGGACCCAATGTAAACAACCCAATCTCCATTTGCGCCTGCCCAAGCCTTGCCCTCAAGCGATGGCATCTTAACATCATACGTATCATTATCAAGCGGCATCAACTTGCACAGGGCGAGGCCTCCGTCTTGACGGCGCCAGTCATCAGGATCATGACGAAGAAGACAGGGGAGATCAAACCGCTCCTTGACTCTTGGGTTCCTTGTAATGATGTTATTAGTTGAGTCGAGAATGGGCTTGAATGAACCTGCCATGCTAGACGAGGTGATGACGTCACACCGATCAATGAGTTCCTCCACCACGTCATCTTTTAGATCGGGGCAAGAATAACAGGGTCGTTTCCGTCCTGTTCCCTCCATGGAGAAGACGATCGAACAATGGCAGAAGAAAGGGTGAAGGGCTGAAGGAAAATGGAGGAGGGAGAGGAAGAGCATGCGACAGCAATTCCAAATCGAGAGGGAAAGGTGAAGAGTCGGTGGACGGTTGCCAGTTTGCCACGGTTCACGAAGGGGCGCCCCGGCCTACACATCGGTTCGGAAATACTCCTACTACTCGCCGTCGTCTCACTGATATTTGGAACGGGACCACATGTCAACGAGACATGGTGTGTAATTTCTCGTGCAAAATGCGATTTGGCCGCGTTGTTCGGAGGTGCCGCATTAGTTATCGGCCTTTATTCTTTTAATGCCACGCCATTCAGTTTTGAAGCACGACTAACTGGTACTGTACGTAGAGAAAATATAAACTACTCTACCACTACTCCACCTCCAGTACTAGTAGTATAAAGAAGATATATAGGCTGGAGCTTCAGCGCTTTCTTGCCAAGGGCTGCCCACTTGCTTCTCACACTACCACCCTCTCTCCAGATCTAAAAATATGGCCCCTCTCTCCCTCCTCACTGGTGGTCACAGATCCGCCGGGGAAGAAAAGGGTGTGCAGGGTTGACGCACTCGTCATCGGCGAGCGAGGCCGTCCTCTCAGACCTAGCGCCTGTGCGGGATCGCTGTCATAGTGTGTGCGGAGGACGACGACCACGAGCGAAGCCACTTCCCGCCGACCCTCAGGTATGCTACCTCTTTTCGAACCATACCCTTGTTCTATTGCCCCATCTGGCACGTCGTTGCATGTGGATATTTTTCCACTCCACCATCTTCCCAATTTGCTATCCTCTGCTCTGTTGGCCATGCAGACGAAAATCATAATTTGCACTATTAATGGAAACCCTACTTCATGCAGATTAATGCATGTATGGGTTGAATAAGGAAAGGAAGGGAGACTGTACTGTCCAAGGTAGTAGGCATCGATCCCGCATCTAGGTTGAAAAGGGGAAAATCAGTAGCTAAGGAACGAGAATCGTGTCTCTTGGTTGAAGAAGGGTAGAAAGGCATGACAACGCAATAGAGAATGACCAGGTCGATTGGTTTGTTGTCCTCACATAGGGAAAAGGTGGCTAAAGAGAACAAAAATGGGACGTAATCCACATATGATGCTTGGATATTTGTTGCTCTGGGCAACCATACCTCCCTCACCACTCTGCGTCCATGGAGGTACGTCGTACTTGTGCGCCCACTGTCCGAATGGGCCTCCCATGCTCTTATTGTCACTTTTTTTTTCTGTTAGTATAATGCCAGCAGTCAAGTCAAGCAATGCTACTGCTAAAGTGAAGCCACATTTAACTAGTGCCGCTCTCAGTCTAATGTCACCGATAAATTTAAGCAATGCCATTTAATGTCACTGGATTATTTCAGGGTTAGCTGTTGATTGTGCATGATTAAAGATTTTTCAGTTAAGGCATTATAATGTTGTTGCACAGCCAGTATACCAACGATGATACTTGTTACTACCTTCAGATTTTTGCACTGTTAATGCTTATAGATTACATACCTCACTTTCGTGAGATAAGTTAAATTTTTTGTACAGTGTCACCAAAATGCCAAGGCGCTGATGTCATTTTATTTTGGTTAAACTGCACAAACAATTATGAAGAGAAGAGGAAAGGTCAAGAGTGGGCACTTCCTCCTCCGGCTGTTCTCTTGATTCGTTCGATCAAGTTTTTATGTTTGATCGATTATCATGATTGGAATAGCAATTTTTAAGGTCCCCCCGAGTTCGAAATGATATTTACCTTGGAGGTACATGGTTTGCAATTTTTTTATACTGTCATTAGTTAAAAATGCTAGTTACCTTCAGACTTTTGTATTTGGTTTAATGCTCATGCACAGCTAGTATACCAATGCTGAAACTTGTTACCTTTACATTTTGTATTGTTAATTCTTATAGAAACCTTCCAGTGCTAGAGTTTATTGAAATCTGTTCAGTAAAACCATTATATTGTACCCTGTAATAAACTAACTACTCTACTGTTGCACTAACCATTGGATTAGTGTATATTTGTAGTATTCGAATGGTGTTGCATTAGCGTATCGACATAAATAAAGTGTGGCAAGCTTTCCCAGATATGTGCTCAAGAAAACTACTACGTGCTTTTCGAAATACTAGACGTTTGGGTACTTTAAATTGAACCGTGAAAACGTCTTATATTAAGGAACAGAGGGTGTAGAGTTCACTCAAATTATCCCGGTAAAGCTAGTCACACCTTTGTTAAAATTAATGTTCATTATGTTATCGGAGGAGGTCTGTATGTTTGTCTCTAATGCCTGTCTACTACATACCCGACATCATGATGTAATGTTAAGTCATTTCCTTTTGTATAGTGCAACTAAATTGTCAAGGCGGTGATGGCATTTGATTTTAGTAGAACTGCACAAAATTTGCTTCAAAGAAGAGGAAAGGTCAGGAATGGCTCAGTTTTTCAGAAAAAAACTATGTATGCCTTCCTGACATCAGCCGCTGTTGCTTTATTTATTCCTTCAAACAGGTGGTTAGAAATAGTCTTGCTACCTTTTCCCATTAAGAAATTGGAATGCTTATATTTGTGACTCTATGCTTCAACTAGTGCCACTTTTATAGTAATCACACTTTAAATATCTATGCAAACAGGGATGCTCGATTTTAGTGGAGCTGCACACAAAGTCTAACTGGTTCAACATTAGGAGCATGTTTTTTTCCAAACGTTTATATCCATATGGTGGCACTATGAGCTGTTCATTACGAAGGTACATGGTTTGCTACTATCTGGCTACTCTTTTTGTTCTGTCATTAGATAGTAATACTAGTGGTTTGCATGTGAATTTATTGGCAGGGTGGACCTACATTGGAGGTGCGGGACAGGATTCAGTGATTGGATGCTCAATTTCGGTTGTATCGATTTCACCTCTTCCATCACTGCGAACATGGTGTGGTATATGTTTACTAGCTGCTTGATATTTATGCAGACAAAGATGTCTGCCCGTTGATATTTGTCAAACAAACAAAGTGTCCGCAATTTTGGTTGAACTGCACAAGAGAATAGTATAGTCACTGCATGCAGTGCCATTTGAAAATGGACACAAAGATTGGATAGTCACTTCATGGACTGCAGAAAAGTAGTACCGTACTATTTACTGGCCAACAGTTGGTGCTTCATTGCTTTGTTCTGATTATACAATGGGCATCATTTTCCCTAAGTTAAAGTTTGTATTCCGAAAATAGTCTCGTGGTATGATCGAGAGAAGATCAAATCATATTGCAGTGGATGTTCCTCCATCATGTGTGGTTCATTCTCATGGTTCCAGCTGTTGGTGAAACCACTTACTTTGCAAGAGGAATTGTAGACTTCACAAACAAATTTGTCTTTCAGTCTATACTGAATGTTGGCCAAGAGAAGAAGCATCCATGTTAGTAGGAAGAACAGATCATTTTTCTAGATCTTTGCTTTTGGAGCCACATATTTGTATATGATCTGTGAATCATTGAGATGCATTAACATGTTGACCTTATGTATGGGAATCGTACTAGTTAGTTTTAGTTGCGATGCAAGATCCGAACTAGCTGATCTTTGCTTTTGAAGCTACATATTTGTATATGATCTGTGAATCATTGAGATGCATTAACGGTTACTTATTTCTGTTCGCTCAGTGTTTACAAGTTACTGGTCGATCACTAGCTAGCCTACAAATGCGCACCTGGCAGTTTTATTTGCGACGCAAGATGCGAAGTGGCAATTTTTTGAATAAAAATGCCTACCTCTGAAGAAACTGACAAGCTACACTATCGATCCTACACGGATAAATAGCATATCACGCACGTACTACCTCCTTTCCGGTTTGCAGGGCTCAATTCAAGAAACGACCTACTTGATCCTACATGAATAAATAGCGGATCACACACGTACTAGTACCTCCTTTGCGGTTTGTAGGGCTTAATACAAACCTCTCACCAACCAAGGTACTCCCTCCGTCCGGGTTTATTAGTCCCGTTAGCAAAGCAACAAGACCAAGGCATGGCAATAATTAACGGCATGCATAAGTTTAAAATTAATTCCAGTGATTTAAGTGGCTACATGCGTGCCCTTGGCTGCGACTCGTTGCATGATGCTTCGCGTACTGCCTGCAAGCGATTTTGAGTGCCTGCATGCAGCCGGCCGTAATTAAGGCAGCTAACTAATGCGAAAAAGATACGCTTTAATTGTTGCAGGCTTTTTAAATCCGTGAAATCATTATTGACAAGGAGGGAGATGATTCGAGTGCACGACGGGACGGGGCGGCACAGTCATAATTTCAGTTTCCCTAGTTTTCCACGGCAAGCTGGCGCGCTAAGCCATTATGCATTGAATTCCGATGACCGTCGCGCTACCTTCCCCCTATAAGTACTGTTTCCCGGCATTCTCCAGTGCCACCGTGACCCAACTCGCCATATCCTCATAAGCCCCCACCAACCCGACGTCGCTCGCCACGTCCGCCATGCCCCCGCCCGTCCGCGGTAGGCGATGCCAGAGGCGGTCACCACCGAAACTAGTGTTCAGGTTTTCACCGGAAGGCAGACGGAGGGAGGAGGCATTCTATCTGTCTTTAGATGACAATGCGCAGATCGAGGAGTGGTTGGAGCGCGACCGCATGGCGGAGGAGCAGGAGTTGTTGGAGCGCGACCGCCTGGCGGAGGAGCAGCGTAATGCCGATTTGCGCCGCCAGCGGGACATGGAGCAGCAGCGCACCGACGCTATGAGTCACGAGCAGAGCGCCCACAACTGGGCCGACTACGTGGAGGCCGGCACCCGGCAAATAGCCCTGGAGGCTGTCGGGCAAGCACGCATTCGCGACGCCAATTTTTACTACCGGCTCGTCAAGTGGGTTTCCCGCTTGGAAGCCGAAGCTTCGGTGGACCACGTCGGCATGAAAAGGGCCAACGCGCGCGAGCAACGCGCCCTATCGCACCTCTGGCAAGTCCGAGGCGAGGCGCAGGATGCCGGTGCCGGCGTTTAGCGTGTACTGCCGGCATCGTCTAGTTAGCTAAGAGTAAGTTAGTACTTGTCTAGTGGGAGTAGATAGTTAACTTGGCTATGATGGTTGTCAATGTGGAAGTTCAGTACTCTATATGTGGATCAGACCTGTTACTTTGCTCTAAATGTTGAACTTTCCGTTTGAACGTATGGAATGGGCTGTTATTTTAAATGGGTTGTATTTGTCCTCCACGAGTTTAGAGGCTGACTTGTGGGCCTAGTATGTTGACACGTACACAATCAGGAGATGATTGTATGTGGAGAGGATGATAGCAGGGACCCGCCAAGGTCAAGACAGTACGCAAGCAAGTGCCTCCTTATTTCAAGCCAATAAAGAAATGGCTCCTCCTAGTGGATTTCTGACATCTGGGTCCCATGCCATTGTCAACGTAGTCAATAAACAAGAGAATTGCACAACAAGCGGCTGACACCAGGGACCCAGCAGCTCGCCCAATTATTTTTGTTTTGGGTTAATTTGATAAATGCCTCAGAGAAATGCCACTTCAATTTCCAAACTTTGAAAAATGCCATTTCATGCCATTTCTAGTGGCATTTTTTGAAGTCTGGAGTGGCGTTTTTCAAAGTTTGCAAACTGCAGTGGCGATTTTCAAAGTTTGCAAAAATTGCAGTGGCATTTTTCAAAGTTTGGAAATTGCAGTGGCATTTTTATGAATCGCCATAATTGGAGTGGCATTTATCTAATATGTTTTTGAGACGGAAACAGGGTGTCAACTGGGTTGTGCCGGACACTCTGGCCTGTCTAGACAGCCTTTTCTTTTATATTTACCACAGACCAGCCCAGTAGTTTTTTTTTGTTTTTGAAAATGGCTAGCCCAGTTTTTTTGTGATTTGTCAAGTAAGTCACTTTATCAGGCCTGTTGGGCTAGACGAGGAGAGCTTCATTCGGCTGGCCTATCAGTAATGAGAAATGAGTTGTACATTTTTAAAACACATCAAACCGGCAATTAGTTTCAAGTATCTTTTTTTCATTTCGAGATTTTAAATTGCATTGATTTTTATGCGTGGACAATTTATTGGATTTTATATTGATATACATTTATTTTTAAAATCAGTCTGAATGTGACTCGAAATTTCAGGATTAAAAACAGTTCAGACCGCACCGACATATGCAAAATTTCGTATAATTTTTTAACCGTGGCCACAATATGGGCTGTAATGCTAACAAAAAGAATATGGGCTCCAAAAAAACCCGTTAGAATTAGCAAATGGGCTGTAAACTATTTGAAATAATGGCAGAT
Source organism: Triticum dicoccoides (assembly GCF_002162155.2). Lineage (NCBI taxonomy): Eukaryota > Viridiplantae > Streptophyta > Magnoliopsida > Poales > Poaceae > Triticum > Triticum dicoccoides. The sequence goes on along the minus strand of NC_041391.1, from coordinate 36,271,125 downwards.
AGGCTGTATGTTGTTTTCCACAGATTTGAGGCTTTCCACAGATGGCATGTATACTGTTGGATGTCCATCCAACGGCGTCGTGCTTCTTCAAACAAGCGCCAGCGGGACTGCCTGCTCCCTCCTCCCCGCGGCCGGCTGTGCTGCCGCGCAGGCCTCACCGCCCCAGGGTACTCCCATCGCTGGCCTAGCTATCCCTCTACTCACCCTCAGTCCCACACATGCTGTTATTCTATGGCAACGGCAGACGAACCAGTAAACCCTCGTACTCCTCCACATGGGAAATAACTGTCGAGTATTCCCTGGCTCCATGTCGTTCCCTTCCTAGGACTCGCTGTCGTCCACTGCCCTGGTTCTCTCGGCGCGGCCTGGTCAATGTGGTCAATGAACGACATCCATCGGAAGTGGACTGTACATGGAGAGGCTGACAGCTGGGTCCACAACCGCAGCAAGGAAATGCATCCTTATTACGCGCAAAATAATGATTCCTCCACCTGACATCTGGGACCCACTGAAAGGGCCTCTGTATTTCACGAAAAAACGTTACCGCCGCTGACAGCTCGGCCCAACCAGCTATATCTTCGCACGCAAGGAAGTGCCTCCTTATTACGCCCAAAAAAAAGAATACTCCCCCTGCTAGCTGGGACCCAGTATAGTGGGCCTACTAAGTTGACGGGGACGAAGGGCTTTGTCAACTTAGTCAATATGCACGATTCTAGCTCGACTGACCGTACGATGTCCATCCAACGGCCGTAGTGCTTCTTCAACCTCTGGTCTTCTTGCTCCAGCCGCCCAAAGCAGTGCCGGTCGTGCCGACTGTTCCTGCCTCCCGTGGCCGGCCGTGCTGCCGCGGAGGACTCACCGCCCCCATACTACTCCCACCGCTGGACAGGCCATCCCTCCACTCTACTCACCCACACCCCCTGTTATTCTACAGCGTCGGCAGCACAGCCGAACCAGTGAACCGTCGTACTGCTCTCCGCGTGGGCATCCACTGCCGCATCTTCCCCGGCTCCGCGTCATCCCCTTCCTAGGCCTCGCCGTCGTCCACCGCCGTGGTGCTCTCGGCGCGGCGTGGTCAATGTGGTCAACGACCGACTTCCATCGGAAGAATTCTGTACGTGGAGAGGCTGACAGCTGGGTCCACGGCAGCCGCAAGGAAGTGCCTCCTTATTACGCGGAAAATAATTATTCCTCCACCTGACAGCAGGGACCCACCGGACGGGCCACTAGTATTTCGCGAAAAAAACGTTTGCCCCTGACTGTTGGGACCCACCCGACGGGCCACCGTATTTCGCGAAAAAAACGTTTCCCCTGCTGTCAGCTCGGACCCACAGGAAGTGCCTCCTTATTACGCACAAAACAATGAATACCCCCCCAGCTAGCTGGGACCCACCTTGGTGGGAGGCTGACTTGTGGGCCTACTAAGTTAACAGGGATGGAGGGCTTTGTCAACTTAGTCAATATAAATGATTCTAGCTCCATTGATCGTACGATGTCCATCCAACGATCGTAGTGCTTATTCAACCTCTGGCCTTCTTGCTCCAGCCGCCCAAAGCAGTGCGGGTCATGCCGCATGCTCCTGCCTCCCGTGGCCGAATGTGCTGCCGCGGAGGCCTCACCGCCCCTACTATTCCCACCACTGGCCAGGCCCTGCGGCAACGGCAGCCTCACACCGGAGCCGAACCAGTGAACCTTCGTACTCCTCTCGGCGCGGGCTTCCATTGCCGCCTCTTCCCCGGCTCCCCGTCGTCCCCTTCCTAGGCCTCGCCGTCATCCACCGCCCTGGTGCTCTCAGGCGCGATGTGGTCAACATGGTCAAGGAACGATTTCCATCGGACGTGGACTATATGTGGAGAGGCTGACAGTTGGGTCCACGGCCGCAGCAAGGAAGTGCCTCCTTATTACGCGGAAAATAATTATTCCTCCACCTGACAACAGGGACCCACCAGACGGGCCACCGTATTTCGCGAAAAAAACATTTCCCCAGACTGCTGGGACCACCACCAGCTACACCTTCGCATGCAAGGAAGTGCGTCCGGGCAAAAAAAAACGATTCGCCCCTCTGACTGCTGGGACCCACCAGCTACATTTTCGCACGCAAGAAAGTGCCTAACAGTCGGGACCCACCTGGTAAAAGCGTACGTAGTGTTGTCATTCTGGTCGCGAACGTGTACGTACATACTGGTCGTTGTAGAGGCGCGCACGTGTCGTAGTAGAGGCGCGCACGTAGCATGTACACGTACATACAGCGGCCAGGGTGCAAGAAAGAAAATACGGCCACGTATGTGTACATACGGGCAAGGTCTTGGACGCCTACTCGCGCATACGTACATGGCTAGGTCGGAACGGAGAAACAGCGTCGTCGTCGTGTTCATGGGGAGCCAACCGGCTGGGTCAGAACGGAATGCGTGGTCGTGTTCATCGGGAGGGCTTGGACAGAACAGGCGATGGAAACGAGGCCTGGCATACCGCACAATGGAGGAAACGGTCTTGTGTTCGACCGGCCATGTTCGAAACGGGGTCCTGTTGATCGGGAGGGGCCTGGCGTACCGCAAAACGGAGGAAACGGACCTCCTAAGATCGAAACGGGGGTCCTGTTGATCGGGAGGGGTGTGGTGTATCGCAAAACGGACGAAACGGACCTCCTACGGTCGAAATGGGGGTCCTGTTCATCGGTAGGGGTGTGGCGTACCGCAAAACGGACGAAACAGACTTGTGTTGGAGCGCTACGGTCGAAACGGAGGTCCTGTTCATCGGGAGGGGTGTGGCGCACCGCAAAACGGACGAAACGGACTTGTGTTGGAGCGCTACGTTTGAAACGGGGAGGGAGGGGTGTGGCGTACCGCAAAACGGGAATCCACGGGATACTGTTCATTTCCACCGTCGACCTCTTCCAGCCTCCACGGGCTACCGTCGACCTCCTCCAGCCTCCACGGGCTCCTGTTCATCCAGCCTCCACCGCGCGCTACTCCACCGGCTACTGTTCAACCACCCCTCCACGGGCACCCCTCCACCGTCTACTGTTCATCCAGCACTCCACACCACGGGGTCCTGTTCAACCACGCCTCCACGGCCACCCCTCCACCATCTACTGTTCATCCAGTCCTCCACACCACGGGTTCCTGTTCATCCAGAGGCAACGCCACCACTCACTGTTCATCCAACCCCCCCCTCCCCCGCAACGCTCACTGTTCATCCAATCGATCGGCTTCAGTTAGCAGCAGTAGCGAAGTAATCGCTCCATCGAGTTCAGTTTACAGCCATCGATCGATCGCTCGGGTTCAGTAACGCGTAGCCTGCAGTGCAATCGCTTGGGTTCAGTTAGAGCCCAACGCCTCGCTCGGCTTCAGTTAAAGCCAATGCCTCGCACACACACGCGCGTATGTACGAGAGAAACGCGCATCGCTCGGCCCCCGACCTCCCACTGTAACCGGCAACTCGCCGAAATTTTCCTCCCCCTTGCTTCTACCATGGTTTTTTCCGACATGGACGGCCCAAAGAATGTCATGCAGCTACGTCTCCGGCCCGCCCAGGACGAAAAGCCCATTTTCTGTCATGATTTTTTGTCATAGAAGTAGGAGCCCACCACATCTATGATGATACTGGGTTTTGTCACAATTATCGTCATAGAAGTGTCATATATGACAGAAAAAAATTCGTTCGGCCCAAAATATCACGGATGTGTCTTTTTTTGTAGTGTATACGGGCGGAGATGCGGCCGGCAAGCAGACCCAAAAACCTTGAAAAAGGTATAATCAGGTAGTTCATTAAGGAGAACTTCAATGGAAGTCTTCATATTCAAAACACGAGTGGGAGTACAGTTTATGAGAAAACATGCAGTGGTGAGAGCATGACTCCAGAATTGAAATGGATCCGATGCATGGGCCAAAAGAGTAAGACCAGTTTCAACAATGTGACGATGCTTACGTTCCACAGAACCATTCTGTTGATGTGTATGTGGACATGCTAAACGGTGTGCGATCCCAAGCGACTGAAAGAAGGAGTTGAGGTTGCGATACTCGCCCCCCCCCCCCCAGTCTGACTAGACATGAAATTTTGTGCTTGAGAAGGCGTTCAACATGTTTTTGAAATGGAACAACAATGTCAAACACATCAGATTTGCGTTTCATAAGATAAATCTAGGTAAAGCGACTATAAGCATAAACGAAACTGATGTAATAATTGTGACCACTGACAGAAGTCTGAGCAGGATCCCATACATCTAAAAAACAAGATCTAACGGATGTTTCACCTCATGACTAGACTCCGAAAAGGGAAGTTGATGACTCTTCCCCTGTTGACAAGCATCACACACTGCTACATCTTTATTACTAGACATGCTAGGAAGCTCATGATGACGCAAAACATGACGAACGAAGGTGTGGCTGGGTGACCAAGACGAGCATGCCACTATGCCGGAGATACCCGAACTCCACTGAACACGCGAGCGACACCAGGATGCTCCAGACGATAGAGGCCCTCGCACAACCGCCCGCTAAGAAGAATGTCCCTCGTGCCCCGATCCTTAAAATTCACAAACCACATTATTATCACGTGTAAGTTTAGGAACAGAAAGAAGATTACATGTCATAGAGGGAACTCTAAGCACATTACGAAGCTGAAGACTCCTATTTGCATGCCTAGTGAGAAGAGATGCTTGACCAATATGAGATATATGCATACCTGCTCCATTGGCGGTGTGGATCTAGTCGGAGCCATGGTAGGGTTCGTGAGTAAGGAGCTTTCCCATCTCACTCGTCAGATGCTCCGTTTCCACAAAGTCCATGTACCAGTGGGGATCAACAGAGTAGGACTGAGTATGCCCTTGCTGCTTCGTGGACACCGGTCGATCTGCCATGGCCACCTGACGCGCAGAGTTGCGCGTGTCCTTGCCATCATTGCCAAGGGCCAGAAAACTCTTCTGAAAGCGTTTGTGACACTAAGAGGACCAGTGCCCATCAAGGCCACAAAGCTGACACACGCGCTTACCACCAGCCCCCGGTAATGTCGCGGTAGCAGGAGGGCCGGGGCGGGCGGCGGTGGCAGCCCTGAAGGAGACCTGGATGACAAAGAAGGGCGGCCACCCTTGGTGGTGGCGTTGGTCGAGAGGGAGCCAATGCTCTTGGAGCGGCGCGACTCGACCCACTGCTCAGTGAGAAGCAGGCGGGAAAAGACCTTGTGCGCCATCATGGGGTTCGAGTTTCCCCGCTCATTGATGATCTCGACCAAGGCATCATACTCCTCATCAAGACCATTGACAATGAACGAGTTGAACTCAGAGTCGGTGAGTGGTTGTCTGATGGAGGCCAACGTGTCGGCAAGACCCTTGACCTTGTTGTAGAAATCAGTGGCCGTGGAGTCAAGCTTTTCACACTCCCCAAGTTGACAATGGAGCGCAGAGACACGAGCCTGCGACTGCGCCGCAAACGAGCGCTCGAGGATAGTCCACGCCTCATGAGACGTCTTGGCGAAGACAACAAGGCCGGCAAAAGCCGGAGTGAGCGACCCCTAGATGGAGGAGAGGTTCGCCTGGTCTTGCCCCGTCCAAACACGGTGTGCCGGATTGTAAACCGGGCCGTGCACGCTATCGATCAGCGCAGGGGGACAGGGAAGAGAGCCGTCGACGTAGCCAAGCAGGTAGTGGCTCCCAAGAAGCGGGAGTACCTGCACACGCCAGAAGATGTAGTTGTCCGACGATAATTTGATGGTGATGAGATTGCCGAAGTGAAACGCCGGCGGCGGCAGGGAGCCCATGGAGTAGGCTGCCGGAGGCGTATGCACCATAGGGCAGGTGCCACGGGTGCAGCCGCGGGGACAAATGACGCGGTGGCCACGGGAACGGGCGGCGCAGTAGCCGCACCCGATGCAGCAAGGCCGGCCATCAGGGCCGACGCAGAGGCTGACAGCGGGGCGATGACGGCATCACCGATGGAGGCGGGCGAAGAGGCGCCCATCATGGTGCCGGAGGTGTGAACCACCAGCGCGTTGCCCGGCGACGAGGAGAAGAAGGAGACGACGCTCCTCGTCCCAATCAGGAGTGACTCAGTCGGGGCGGAATCAAGGGGCCGGGGGAGTAGAGCCGCGAGGGAGGCCGGCAGATAGCTAGCTGTAGAGGAGCCCGAGGCGGCGAAGCCCAACATGGCAGCGGCGGCGCGATCACAAGGACGGTGACGGTGCGGCGTAATTGACAAGAACGGCGGCAGTGGCATAAGGTTTTAGCGGAAGCATTTGACCTAGTCTGGTACCATGTAAGACAATAGGTTTGGGGGAAACGGCTCGACCCTCTAGGGGTGGCCTATCACATATATATAATTAAGAGGTACAATGTTACATCGTACGTACACATACATACACATATACAGAAGCTATATAGTCTAACAAATGCCATGATGTAGTACATGATAAAAATGTTGTTATGTTCCCCTACAAAAAGATGCTTTTTAAGGTATTAGTACAGACACAAGCGCTCGTATACATGCGTATACACTCATCCTTATGAACACACACACACACGCACACCCTACCTCTATTAGCACCTCCGAAAGATCATTGTTACGAAAGACTGTCACGTTCAAATTGATTAGGTGTTATATATCCCTCAAAAAGACAAATTATAGAAGATCAACAAATAATTGACATGAGAAATCTGGAAAAAGAAACTGGGTATTGCCATCCAACTCTGTATTATTGAAAATAGAAATTAAAACCTTTAAAAAATTCCATATGTATAGCGAAAATTGGTACAGAGGTTCACTCCAGGTCAAGAAAAGCTCCTAGGAAAAAAAAGACCCCCGCCCCTGCGTCGCCCGGATCTGGCGACACTGGGGAAACGCCGTCGCCGGTGACTCCTGTGCCCTCCTCTACTTCCCCTCGTCTAGCCGCTGCCAGAGGGGACCACCGGCAAAGCTCACGCGGGATCCTAAGAGGGCGGCGGCTAGGCGGCGGCAGGCTGGATCTATGCGGTGTGGGGGCTTGCTGCCATGATTCTTATGGTGGCGGTCCTCATGCTATTTCTGCTTCATGCAACGTCCTACAAGATCGGTCCTCCTCATCTGGTCATCACGTGTTCCAAAACTGCTACTGAAGATCTTGCCCTGGATATCTGGACCAGATAGAATCCAATCGTGCATGTCCATATCAGCCTATGAGGTTCCGAGGGTGTGGCGCTAAGCTCTGTTGGTTGATGACACCTTGGGACATGTCGGCTTCTCGATTTCAATGGTGGAGACAACACTAGTAAAAAAGGGTCAAATGTTAAGCACATTAGTGTCGGTTTGATTTTGAGCCGGCACTAATTTGTCCATTAGTGCCGGTTCCAACGGCTAGCCGGCCACTCTCACTAGTACCGGTTCGTGGCGAACCTTTAGCACCGGTTCGTGCCACGAACCGGTACTAAAGTGAGTGGTGGCAGGATGTTGTCAGTCTGGGGCCCCTTCAACACCTTTAGTACCGGTTTGTGTTACGAACCGGTACTAAAGGTCGTCCGACATAAACCCTTCATCCACCCGAGCTCGCTCTGTTCTTCCCCTTTCCCCTCTCCTCCTCTGTTCTTCCCCTCTTCCTCGAGCTCATCACACATTTTGCCCAAAATTTGTCAAGATTTGAAGGCCCCTATCCATTTAAATGATCACAAAGGTTAGCAACTTTGTCCTTTCATCTCTCATTGCTAGATTAGCTCTTGCAATGATTTGTATAGTGATTAATTTGTGAGTTTAGTAATTTGGGAGGAATTATATGTGCTAGTATTTGATTTATATGCAATTTGAGGTCAAAAATAACACTTAGTTTGCATATGCAGGTGTGGTTTACTTAGTGCCTTCTAAGTCTCTGTCGTAACCACCGTCGATCGCCCGCACCGTCCCGTCGTTGGCACCACCTTGTGGTGAGGCTCTTGTTCATGAATGTTTTATACCAAATTGATGTTTGTGTGATTTGGATATATAGTTACTCGTATAATTATCTTACCCGTACATTGTTTGTTATAAATAGTGCCATGGTTTTGTTATCCGTCCCCATCGACCCTCGTCCTTGTTTTGATTCGGATGTGGTATATTCTCTTTTAAAACTAGTTGTTGCATTTCGTGTTTATGAAAAATTATGCCCATCAAGTTGACATAGATATTTTTATCTAGGAGGTATGTGAACCGGAAATTCCAACCGACCCTATTGTCAAGAGGTTAAATTTAGTTGAAAGAGAAAACGAGTATTTGAAAAAATTTAAAAGAATTGAGGGGGAGAAGATGGAATTGGAGTTGCATGTTGCCGATGTCGTCGATGATCACAAGATCAAGATGGAGATAATGCGCTTGAAGATTAGAAAGAGTAGAAAGTATGCCATTGATAGTGAGGCTTGGTATCATTATCTTGTTGGATCAATTGTTACCTTAGTTGCAATCTTGATCGCATTTGTTGTTGCATTTAAATGCTTTAGCTAGAGAGTTATATGTTTGTTGCATTTAAGTGTTGTATGAACTATATATATGTGTGAACTTGTATTAATTTGGTCTTTCGATGTTGTGTAATGAAGATGAGCCGACAATGGATGTATGATAACCGATGCTCTCTTGAGTTCATTAATGGAGTGCATACTTTTCTGCTTGCCGCTGAGGCAAACAAGTGGGCGGATGGTTTTATGCCTTGTACATGTGCTTTCTGTAAGAATGGTCACAATGACTCTACGTAAAGAACCATTCATGTCCACCTATTTGAGTCCAGTTTCATGCCCCACTATAATGTTTGGACCAAGCATGGAGAAAGAGGGGTTATGATGGAAGAAAATGAAGAAGAAGAGGACGATGACAACTATCCTGTCCATGGGTTCCCTGAAAACGATGATACAACAATGGGGGAAGAAGTTGAGCCGGCAATGCGGGAAGAAGCTGAAGAAGAGGCATCAGATGAGCCCCCTGATGATCTAGGTCGGGCCATTGCCGATGCAAAGAGAAACTGCGCAAGTGATTTGGAAAGGAAGAAGTTGCAGCGCATGTTAGAGGATCACAAGAAATTGTTGTACCCAAATTGCAAAGTGACAAAAAAAGTTGGGCACCACACTGCGCAAGGGATTTGGAAAGTTGCTAGTAATGATAGAGAATATTCTTCCAAAGGACAATGAATTTCCCGAGAGTACGTATGAAGCAAAGAAGGTTGTCTGCCCTCTAGGGTTAGAGGTGCAGAAGATATAAGGTACGTACATGCATGCCCTAATGACTGCATCCTCTACTGCGGTGAGTTCGAGGATTTGAACGCTTGCCCGGTATGCGATGCATTGTGTTATAAGATCAGTCGCGATGACCCTGGTGATGTCGAGGGCGAGCGCCCCAGGAAGAAGATTCCTGCCAAGGTGATGTGGTATGCTCCTATAATACCACGGTTGAAACCTTTGTTCCAAAACAAAGAGCATGTGATGGCGATGCGATGGTACGGAGAAGACCGTAAGAAAGACGGAAAGTTGAGAGTACCCGCTGACGGGTCGCAGTGTAGAAAAATCGAGAGAAAGTACAGGGAGGAGTTGGCAGGTGACCCAAGGAACATATGGTTTGGTCTAAGCGCAGATGGCATTAATCCTTTTGGGGAGCAGAGCAACAACCATAGCACTTGGCATGTGACTTTATGTTTGTATAACCTTCCTCCTTGGTTGTGCATGAAGCGGAAGTTCATTATGATGCCAGTCCTCATCCAAGGCCCTGAGCAACCCGGCAACGACATTGATGTGTACCTAAGGCCATTAGTTGAAGAACTATTACAGCTATGGAATGGAAAAGGTGTATGTGCATGGGATGAGCACAAACAGGAAGAATTTGACCTAAAGGTGTTGCTGTTCGTGACCATCAAGGATTGGCCTGCTCTCAGTAACATTTCAGGACAGACAAACAAGGGATACAGCAGATGCACGCACTGTTTGGATGATACCGACAGTATATATTTGAATAGTTATAGGAAGAATGTGTACCTGGGACATCATCAATTTCTTCTGAGCAGGCATCCCGTAAGAAAGAAAGGAAAGCATTTCAAAGGTGAGGCGGATCACCGGACGAAGCCTCGCCACCGTATTGGTGCTGATGTACATGATATGGTCAAGGATTTGATGGTAATCTTTGGAAAGGGTCTTGGCGGACAACCTGTTCCGACGGACGCTCGTGGACGCGCACCCATGTGGAAGAAAAAATCTATATTTTGGGACCTGCCATATTGGAAAGACCTAGAGGTCCGCTCCACAATCGACGTGATGCACGTGACAAAGAATCCTTGTGTGACCCTCCTTGGCTTCTTGGGCGCGTATGGGAAGACAAAAGATACACCAGAGGCACGGGAGGACCAGCAAGTATGCACACAAAATACGGCATACATCAGGGTCAGGCCAGCTACGCTCTTACCAAAGAAGAGAAGGAAATCTTCTTTGAATGCCTGCTCAGTATGAAGGTACCGTCTGGCTTCTCGTCGAATATAAAGGGAATAATAAATATGGCAGAGAAAAAGTTCCAGAACCTAAAGTCTCATGACTGCCACGTGATTATGACGCAACTGCTTCCGGTTGCATTGAGGGGGCTTCTACCGGAAAACATTCAATTAGCCGTTGTGAAGCTATGTGCATTCCTCAATGCAATCTCTCAGAAGGTAATCGATCCAGAAATCATACCAAGGTTACAGAATGATTTGGTGCAATGTCTCGTCAGTTTCGAGTTGGTGTTCCCACCATCCTTCTTCAACATCATGACGCAGTCCTAGTTCACCTTTGCGAAGAGATTAACGTTTTGGGTCCTGTATTTCTACACAATATGTTCCCCTTTGAGAGGTTCATGGGATTCTTGAAGAAATATGTTCATAACCGTGCTAGGCCAGAAGGAAGCATCTCGAAGGGCCATGAAAATGAGGAGGTCATTGAGTTTTGTATTGACTTTATTCCTGATGTTAAGCCGATTGGTGTTCCTGAATCACGGCATAAGGGCAGACTGGATGGAAAAGGCACGCTAAGATGGGATCAAATAATATGTATGGACGGGCATTCTCTCACTGAAGCACACTACACAGTTCTACAGAATTCCACCTTGGTAGCTCCGTATATGGAGGAACACAAGAATTTTCTACACTCCAAACACCCGGACCAGTCTAATGACTGGATTACACGTGAACAAACAAGGAATTTCACCGGTTGGTTGCAAAAACATGCCATGCATGATCTCAATATTGAAGATGACTTGTACTTGCCGTCCCAGTTACCATCTTCGAATATAATGACTTTAAAAGGGTACGAGATAAATGGGAGTACATTTTACACGATCACCCAAGATAAGAAGAGCACCAACCAAAACAGTGGTGTTCGCTTTGATGCAACAACCAACACGGGAAAGGAAACATATTATGGTTACATATAGGACATATGGGAACTTAACTATGGAGGTGGTTTGAAGGTCCCTTTGTTTCGGTGCAAATGGGTCAATATGACACGAGGTGGGGTAACGGAAGACCCGCAATACGGAATGACAACATTGGATCTCAACAATCTTGCGTATGCAGACGAACCATTCGTCCTAGCCAATTATGTGGTGCAAGTTTTTTATGTGAAAGACATGTCTACCAGGCCCAGAAAAAGAAAAGATAAGGAAGCGAATAGATCATACGATGAGCCAAAGCGCCACATAGGCCTCTAAGGGAAAAGAAACATCGTGGGAGTGGATGAAAGGACAGACATGTCAGAAGATTATGAAAAGTTTGATGAAATTGCTCCATTCACAGTGAATATTGACCCGAGCATCTAGTTAAATGATGAAGATTTTCCATGGCTACGGCGCAAGGGGACACACGTGAAGAAAAAGTTTCATACCCAAAGATCTGGGATGTGATCGGCTTCACTATCATCACTTTCTTCCGTGTTTCACACCCAGGAGGGAATCTCTGTAATAGTTAGGGTAGTTATGTGTTTTGGCATTTGAAACTTGAAGAAATTTTATGTGCAAACAAATTCTTTCATGCATACTGATTTTTCACCAAAATGACCCTGAAATTGAAAAGCATTTCAAATGAACTCAGAAAAGGTTGAAAGTTGGCATGTTATCATAATTTCACCCACATAGCATGTGCAAAAAAGTAGAGAGGGTTACCGCAAAAACTGGATGCACTTCGTGTACAAAATGGACAATCTCTTTCGAAGTATTAGGGTTTCGGACGAAAACTCATTTGTTACAAAGGCATTTCATTTTTTAAATAACCTAAGCATTACCAAATTGAATATAATGATAAAACACACTAATATTAAACATAAAAAAAATGAATCACTAAAAAATCTATTTTCAAAGTTAAGTTATTCACAAACTAGTGATTCACACAAATTTCAAATAATTCAAAATTTAAACTATTCAAATTTGAAAACTACCGGCACTAACAGAAAGTTTGCAATTTTTTGTACCTAAAGAAAAAAATTCACAAAGAAACTCTAAATACCGCAAAAAACAACTCAAAAATAAATAAACCAAAAATAAATAAAGCAAAAAAAATAAGAAAATAAAAAAGCCCACCTACAAGGCCAGAGCGGCCTGCATACGAAAATTGTATAAATAAAAGAAAATAAATAATGCAAAAAAGAAAAAACTATATAAAAATATTTGGGGCGCTGCCTAGTGGGCCTGCCAGACCTAGGGTATGCAAATTCAGGCCCAGAAGGGCCAGCTGGCTCACAGGGCAGCACGCCATAGCTAGGCACAGAAGCCTGCTATATAGAGGAGTTTGAAGGAGCAGCCGCGGCTGGGTTTAAAAACCAGTGCGGTTGCCCTTCACCCGGCGAGGTGGGACTAAACTTTGCGCCTGTTGCCTGGCAGCGCACCCCTTTATACCGGGTGGTGGCTCCAACAGGTACAAAACGGTGGGTCTTTAGTACCGGTTGGTGCCACCACCCGGTACTAAAGGGGGGCGCTTCCCGCCACTTGGCCTAGCCACCAACCGGTACCAAAGGGATGTTCTATATAAGAAAGCACTTCAAAAAAAATTCAGTTTCTCATCTCTCCCTCTGCTTCTTTCTCCTCTGCACCGTCGCCGCCGCCCCTCGTCGCCGCCCCCGTCGCCATCCCCATCGTCGTCCGACGCCGTCGCCGCCGCGGCCGTCCCCGTCCCCGTCGTCCCCGTCGCCGCGGCCCGCCCCATCGCCGCGGCCCGCCCCATCGTCCCCGCCTGGCCCGTCCCCGTTCCCGTAGTCGCCGCCCCGTCCCCATCCCCGTCGTCACCGCCCATCTCCGTCCCCATCGCCGCCCCCCGTCGCCGCGCCTCGCCGGTGAGCTCCTGCCCCGGCCGCCATGTCCACACACACACACACACACACACACACACACATTAATTTTTTAGTTATAAATTTTAGTTATAGAAATTTTTCTGTTTTTTAGTTATAGAAATGTTAGACATTTTCCTGTTTTTTAGTTATAGAAATATTAGAAATTTTAGTTATATAGAAATGTTAGATTTTTTTTCTGTTTTTTAGTTATAGAAATATTAGAAATGTTATAGAAATGTTAGTTATATATATAGAAATGTTAGAAATTTCAGAATTAGTTTTAGTTAGATGAATTAGATTAATGTCAGATTGTTAGAATTTGCATATAGAATTTTAGTTATCACAATCCAATCATTTAGAAAATGTTACTTTTTGCGGGAATATAGTATTTGTTCTCGACGATGCCCGGCCCGCATCCTCGCCGTCAACCCGTTCGCGACGACGTCCGGCTGAACCATGTCCGGGACTGGGCTCCGCCGGGCTGGCACTGGGAGGTGCTACCTGGAGGGGCGCGCCGCTTGGTGAGGAACCCAGCCTCGGGTCCCGTCGTCGATCCTGATCTCCTTTGGTGGGGTTCGCGTGGGCAACATTCGGTGCAGAGGGAGCCGGCCCCGCCGGAGGTGGTGCATCGCCGTGTCAGGGAGGAGGACGAGCACGTCCATCGCTACATGGCTGCTATGGACGTCAGATTCTCCAATACTTGGCAGGTTCGTTGGGCCGATGACCAGAGATATGATCTTGTGATGGTTCTTTCTCTTTGGGTGTCCACCGCCCGCGCCCCAGGAACCGCGAGTGGCCTAGATTCTTCTGTAGTATTCGATCTTTATTAGGTACCTAGCCAGTGATGTATTCGATATATAATATTCGAGACGATGTATTCGAGATTATATATTATGTAGTATTCGATCTTTATTATGTACTATATGATTCAGTTTTTCCTTATTGATTGCATCCATGCATTGTAATTTGAATATTAAATTGTTTTATATTTCTTCTGTATTAGTTAAGTAAAATTTATGGCGGACAATACTGGCAGAGAGAGAGAAGAGGAATTGTTCGAGATCATATGCAAGCCTCGCAGGCTAGATGATCTGAATGAAGCAAATGACGGCTCCCAATATCTGAACAATACCGGGGAGGGTGATGATAAGATATTCGATCTCGACGACCGAGCTGATGAAGTCATGAACTATGATTACGATTTTGATGACGCAGACAATTTTTATGATGACACAAACAATGTTGATCTTGAAATAACAAAGACTACCGGCGAGGTATATTTATATAAGTAGGCATCTGGTGATCATCACATGTTTTTTATTTGAAGATATATTAACGAATAGATCCTTCTTCTTTCAGCCCTCCGGATCGAGCAAATTTGCTTCTATAGACAGCAGGACAAAGCGAGGCCCGGGCAAAAAGTTGAAGCCGGGTGTAAAGTACAACATCGACTCCATCAAAGGTAATGGCGAACCCCTCGAGCCTAAGAACATTGCAAACAAGTGGACTCGTCGGTGCGGAGTTCTTGTGAAGGACCAACTCCCGATCTCCATTCAAGAATGGAAAGAGCCAAAAACTAAACGTCCAGATGTTACTTGGGTCGACGACAGAGCAAAACAAAAGCTTTGGGAATCTCTGATGGAACATTTCACCCTACCAGATTATTTCACTGATGCAGATGTGCAGAAAGTCAAGGACGCTGCTCTTAAGAAGATGGCAATTGCATTCAACACCCACAAGAAAATTGTATGGGCCAACTACCTCGCTGCAGAAAGGAAGACTCCAGAATTCAAGGGAACACTGGAGAAGCAAAGAGAACACTGGCCCGCTTTCGTGAAATTCAAGGAATCAGAATTATCTAAGGAACAGTCAAGAAAAAACAAGGCCAATGCCGCAAAAAAGACGCAGTTCCATCGGCTGGGTCTAGGTGGCTATGCGGTGGCAATGCCTAAGTGGGATAAGTCTGAGAAAGAGATGGAGGATGCAGGGGTCACTCCGGTTACTAGGAGCTGGCCCCCCAGGTGCAGAAGTTGGTTCTATGCACATGGGTGGGCGTTGGACCCGAAGACAGGCCTGGTTTCGAAGAAGGAAAGTCTAAAAGGAGCCGAACAAAATTTACTTGACGCAATAGAAGATGCTCGAAAGGGGGTGTTCACGCCCAACAGAGAGAACGACGAGCTTACGTGCGCCCTGGGAAATCCTGAACACCCGAGAAGAACACGAGGCAAGGGCGTTATTCCCTGGGTTGAGGGCTTTTCGGAATGAAACAATGACTACAGGATCCGTGCAAGAAAGAAGATGGAGGAGGAGAAGAAGAGGAAGCTGGATGAGGAGTAGAGGAAGCAGGACGCAGAACGCCTTCAAGGCCTAGAAGCAAGGCACGCGGACTTGGCACTCAAATTCCAGCAGCAGCAGCAGCAGATCAGCTCACTTAGCCAGGAAAGGGAGTCTCAGCAGCGGCAGCAGCAAGCGGACGATTGTCCAGCATTAGATAGCACCATCGCATCCATGCCGAGAAGCAGCGTTGGTTCCGCCCCGGGCGACACACTGCTGGATACATACTTTTGGGATGACATCATAGAGAACACTAACGGTGAGCTACACTCCAAAATGAAGAACGTATCCATGAAGGTGGCGGACGTCGTTGCTTTTACAATTACCCCCGAAGCAACCTTCCATTGCACCCCGATTCCAGCAGGCTATGCTCGTGTCTTGGTTGATGAAGTGGTGGACCCATATTCGAGGCTACAGCTTGACATTCCTGGAGGTGACGACGAGCACACACTGGGAGAGGCCATACATCGTATCATCCTATAGAGAAAGGATTGCATAATCTTTCGAAGTCCACCGACACCGCGTCTACCGAATCCTCCTCGATGTCCGCCACCGAGTCAGCAGACTCCCGCTCCTCCAAGTCCACGAACGCGTGAGCCGACTCCTCCTCAAAGTCCGCCACCTCCTCCAAGTCCACGAACGCGTGAGCAGAGTACTGCTTCAAGTCCGGCATAGCGTCAGGCCACTCCTCCTGTTTCAAGTCTGACACCGTGTCAGGCCACACCTCTTGCTTCAAGTCCGGCACAACGTCAGGCCACTCTATTGACACCTGATTTCGGCAAGATATAGATTGCAATGAAGATGGTCTCGAGTGAACGGGTTTTCAGCATGAAAAGAATCACGTCGCCAAGTGGAACAACTTTGATGTTTCGGTTATATTCATTCGACCTTATCTTACGGACCGAAACTATACTCCGAGTGGCATAATTCAATGTTCCGACTGGTTTTTGGCCAATCACGTCTTCAAGATGATCTCGGATGAAGGAGAACTCTTAAGGAATTGTCTTCGTCTCGTCGAGGCAATCGATTTTAATATATAAACCATCTCAATCCGAGTTCATATGCAAAAGTTATAGTTAATATGGTCTGGACAGGCCAGAGACCAAAATATTACGCTTGACACCAGACACATGTTGATGAGTGTCTGATGCAATGCGTGAGCAATTCGGCCCACAAGATGGCCTTGAATTGAGAAACCTTCAACACGGATAAGTTTCTTCTCGTCGAGCCGATCGATTTTCATATATAATTTATCTCAATCCGAGGTCGTATGCAACCTGGAGAGGCAAATCAAAATCAGGCTGTGTTTTCAGTCAGGAAATCCGAGTGAAAAGTTTATCATCCGAGTGAAAACCTACCGATCGAGTAAAAGGTCGAGTGAAAACCTACCGATCGAGTAAAAGGTCGAGTGAAAACCTACCGATCGAGTAAAAGGTCGATCGAGTAAAAGGTCGAGTGAAAACTTATCGATCGAGTAAAAGATTGTCTTCCGAGTGAAAATATAGTCATCCGAGTGAAAAAGTCCAATCGGACCATCCGAGTGAAAGACTCTAATATCCGAGTGGATGAGCTCAAATCCGAGTGAAACTGAACATGTGCCCAAAAGTTTATCAAGATGATCTCGGATGGAGAAGTGTTCAATACGGAAGTTGTGTGTATCGTAAAAACGGTGAAATTTGGTTTTGGAGTCATCATCACGAGACTCGGATAATCCAGTCTGCTGCAAGAACAAATCCGACTGGAACGTAAAGATGGCTTTGTGGAGTATTCAAGATGGCCTTATTTGGAGAAGTGTTCAACATGAGAATTGTTCGTCACGTCGAGGCGCACAAATTTGGTATTTTAATCTTCCCAGTCGGAGGTCATATGCAAATTCCACGGCCCGTGCAAGAAGCAGGACAGAAGTTTGGACCAGATTCAGACTGATTCCGAGTTGGAATAGAACTAGGACTCTAGGACATGAATTGATGTAATTTTTCTTGTAAGGAAAGCCTAGATGAATCCTTTACTTGTACGGGAAGTCCAGCCGCCTCTTATATATGTTGGGGGTGACGGCCGATTGAACAACACCAATCGAACCAATCAATCTATTACACTTTTGTGTTCATCTATCTTTATCTCCTACCCTTGTATCTTTCTTTCTCGTTCTTCCTTCGTTCTTCGCGTTGGAGGGCAGCGATCCACGAGGCTCTAGGGGCGAGGGAATCGACCTAGGGCAGCCCATAGCCGCCGCACTCCCTAACGGGGTCCCTCCCGGGCGTGTGGGGTTTCGGGTCTGCAAAAGCACCCGCCGACTGTCTTGCGTATCGCACTGTTGGTCGGGTCTCCTTTGACGTGAGCTGCGGTGCATCACCCCCGGTGTCGAGGGTACACGTGACGTGTTCATGTGTCAACACACTTTTTGGCGACTCCGCTGGGGACGAAGCTTTGAACAATCTCCAGCATGTTCTTGCTACGAGGAGAGCGTCATCAAGCGGCTGCAATCTACAACGGTAACATGTATCATCAATCTCCTTACGTAGATGCAAATAGCCATTATGTTGATGTTGCTAGATCTTTCAATGGACATGTCATGTCGGCTAGCCCTAAAGAGCAAAGGCCGACTAGTTATTCCATTGGAGAAACTTGGAATTTACAGAACCGCGACATGCAACTTATGAATCTGAACTTTCGTGCATCGGCAACACCTTTCAATATGCCGATGAATAACACGATTTTTTTGAGTGATCAATATATGACACCTCATGTGCAGGAGGGCATCTCACGGTTTTATCCATCGGTAGTCAATTCGCAATATGCGGGTTTATCCCCAAACATGCCGATGAATGAGGCAATCGGCCATGCTTCCATTAGCTATTTGGCCGGTTATCCTCAGTCATCATATGATACACCTCATGATATTAATTGTTCAGCATCATATGCAACTAAAAGTATTCATGACTCAGCTCACTTTTATAGCCGAGTGAATGGAGATTCTACAGGAGTGTATGTGTCTAATATTGTAGGAGATGAGGTGACTTTGGCTGCGTTGAAAAGCTTAGCGCAAAATAAGAAGATTACCACTCTTTGCCTTGAGCAACATGATAAAGGTTTGGTTCCTGATTATGAGGCAATAAAAGCTAGGGTTTTAAAAGAAGACGAAGTGTTGCCGATTAATCAAATTGGCGTGAGAAAATATTCAACAACAGTGCACACATCTTCACCTATCATTGCAGCATGTTATACACCCCCTATACAATTGCAAAGTTTCGGCAACATCAATTCATTGCCGAAAGATCATAAAAGTATTGGGGGGCAAGCCAAGCCAAGTAGGGCTGAGAAAAATATGTGGCCCAAGTGGACAAGATCAAGCCAAAGCTCACAGGGAATAGCATCAATGAATTTACTACGCCAACTCTTGATGAATTACCAGCAGAATATCGACATGCTTATGAAGCACTCAAGAAGAAGCGTGGAGTGGAATATTTGCAAGAATATGTCAAGTCCCTTCCTCTATGCAGCAACCGTGTTGGCCCCTTAGCGATGTTGTGGCAAGATAAAATAGAAGCTTTTCAAGCCGAACAACAAAAAATGATTCACTTGGCTAATACGGTTGATTCGGTTGAAACCGAGTCAAATATGACTAAGTCGTCTACAACCGTGTCAAATGGTTCCTTTAAAGACAAGACAATGGTGGATTCGGTTGAAACCAGATTGAGCACCGAGAGGGCTAAGGTCGAGTGCATAGAGTCAATATCGAGTGCGTCAAACCAATCAAGGGCATCGAGCCAGTTAAGGCCGAGTGCATCAAGTCAGCCAAGTACATTGAGTCATCCGAGTGCATCACCGGCTAATGTTGAGTGCATCGAGCCAGTTATTACCGAGTATACCAAAATAGATGATGCAAGCTTCACCAAGCAGAGGAACAACAAACACAGCAAATTGGCTATGCTCGATTTTTCTAAATGCGAGGGAGCTTACATGCTGCCATATGAGTTTCGTGCTAAAGAAATTGATGAGCATCAAGAACAAAGTAATACGGCCGAACACAGTTCGGTTAACGATGAACATCAAGAACAAGAACATGCAGCCAAGAAAAGTTCAGCTGACAAAGAGCGTTCGAGTGGAATCCATTTGGGTAATCCGAGTGACGAGGCACGAGATCCAGAAGAAGAAGATGAGGCGTTGGAGGATCATCTTGGGATGGAGCAAGACATTGTTCCACATATACGATCATCATATTCCACCAACCTTGTCGCAAAGGTACGTCTAGCAGATAATTTACTCTCTTTCCGATTCGGTTAAAAATATATCATTGATGCATCTATTAGCAAGTTCATAATTAACTTGGAAAGACCAATCGAGATGAGTAACTTGTTTGTTAGAAATAGTCTTGTCACTAATTATGCTAGTCAACATATTGTACCATTCATAGAGACTGCTAGTGATAGATTGTCGCAACCAAAGCTTTTCCCATTATGCCGACTACGAATTATGCTCATATGGGTAGCTTTGATTGTTTCATGCTTGGCTAACATTTGGTGTCAAATGAGACGTATATTCTGTAGTTACTTTGGTTGCAGAAACATAAAGCCAGGTCCAAAGTCCTCCGAGATAGCCGATTCAAGAGCATCAAGGAAGGAGGACGAAAATCAATGCATAGCCGAGTCAGATAGCGTTAAACCGGCACCACTCGGTTGTTTTGTTCCAGAGCCGGTATCACAATATCGGTTAATGGATCAGCAGCGTACCTTCAATCTGGGCATAGGTGATCACATCATCAGTACATCATCAACTAATCTTATTATTATAATTGATCACGATGTAGAGCTATCAAGACAAGAACAAATGCAATGTTCGTTTGAACAGAATGTCAAAGACAACAATGTGATTCATCAAGCCACACAATCAGCTTACACGGGACGATTGGTGCTCGTTGAGGCACAAGCATACGGCCAGTCAACTCAGATTGGTCTTGATGGAGACTAAGCATTGACTCGGCTACCTCAACCCGACTCATCCAAAGACGGACAGGTATACGCTAATGATGATGGGATCAAATCTTCAAGTGAGGTAATCATTCAAAAGTGCATCAACAATAATATTGAAGACAGGAATTCCATCAAAATTACGACTGGCACATCTAGTACTGGGGGGCAACAAGAAAATTCAATGACCGATGCACACAAAACCAAAGAAAGCAAAGGCCGTAGTAAGCACAAATGCAAAAAGATTAAAGTCACTTTCCCGCAGTTATTGGAAAAATATCAGAAGATAAGTGAGGAGAAGAATGCTTATTGGCCGAGTGAAGAAACAAAAGTATCGAAGTCACCCCCAAGGCATAAATTTGACGAGTTGGATTGGCAAAGGAAGACGTTGAGCAAGTAAACTTCATATCCTGCTTTTGGGCCGCCAATGCCAATGTCGTGGATGCCTCCCTACACTCATGTAAATCCATATCCGTCATGGGGCAGGTATGATACAAGGGCAAATTATCCATCTTATTTTAGATCATCTCACCAACATTATGCAGCTCCAAAAAGATCAACATTTGATGAACAATCACATGTCAAAGACCGTTTCAATCGTAAGGAATCAGTCCGGAGCTCAAGGAACAAGAAAGAGGTGGTCAAGCAAGTGTACCAGGTCAAGAAAGATGGTCGTAAGTGTGCTACTTCAGATTTGTTCTCAAATAACAAATAGCTAGTTAAAGTATTGACATTGGCTACAAAGGGCAATGAGGCAAGTCAATCAAGTGCCAAATCTGAAGGGAAGAAGTTGAGAGTGCACAAGGCCAAAAAAGAGTTGGCATTGGTTGAAACAGAATCACAGCTGAGGTGCCCACTCGGCTTAGCACATTGGCAAGAGAAGGAATTACAAAGACTTAGTGCACATGAGTTGAGAAAGAAGAACATGGCATGGGTTCCCAAGAGGAGCAGTCAAAGTAGAAATGATGTCCGACCTTCTATTGCAACAAGTGTTAAAAAAGTGAAGAAAGAAAAGGATGGCGGCAAGAGTGCTATTTCAGATCCGACTCCAAATGACAAAAAGCTAGCCAAGCCTATGTTGGCTGCAAAGGACGAGAAAGTGAAGCAAGTAAATTTCAAGGATCCAATAGTCAAGTTTGGACAGGCCAAACCAGAGATGCCCAAAGTCAGAAAGAATTTGCCAGTGCATAAACCAAAGTACCAGCCGGGACGCCCACTCGGCTTACCATATTCTCAACAGAAGAAGCTAAAACGGCTTAGGGCCAAAGAGCTGGAGAAGAGGAACATGGCCTGGGTTCCTAAGGGAAATCCTCGAGTCAAGAGCGGAATCACCTCTCCTGTTGCGAAGCCAGCAGAAATAAGGGAGTACAAGTGTAAAGCCCGTAGGCAAGGACGACAATTTTCATATAGGATACTCCAAGAGGCGTCTCATCCATATTCTTCGATCGTACCATCAAAATCAACGCTATGGAATTTATCCTCAGCCGAAACATCTGACTTATTTTGGCTACTCACACTTTGGTGGGCGGACTCCTGAGCACTTTTGAGATAAGAACGCATGGCCGATATTTGCATACCGCCCTCATAATTCATTGTGTTGGCAAAACCCGACATCTGGCTAACGGTGTTCACCATGGTGGATTTCCTACTCCTATAGCCGATGCTCAGTGTTTGCCAATACTGGGAGGCCGACTTAATTATTGAATTGACCAACAATCGAGGGTCTAGTGCATAAAAGAGCCCCGACTCCAAATGCTATTTATTTGCAGGATTCAAGTCAGGAGACAGACGTTGTTCGGCGGAGGCTTGATGGTGTACTTTGATAACGAGTTGAGTCGCCGAACAGTTGACAGTATTCCTTTGAGGTGCATGGTCATAATCCTTGAGCAACCGTCTTTGTTGAAGGGTTTTAATATTCCCAGGGAATGCCTGGACAAATGCAAGGTCCGGATTGACATAAGAAACTTACGTGGAAGCCTTTGTGACATCCAATTGTTGTTTTCAGACAATTATTATCCAAGAGGCTCTATCGAAGAAGCAACAAACATGAGAATATGGACGACTAAAATTACCATACTCAACATGCACAGCCGATGGATTGTTGACATCGCGCTTAAACATTACCCTAAGCAAGGTATTTTCTGGCACGCAAGCTCTGCCAGAAAACAGGGGGGCATGTGTTGACACCTGATTTCGGCAAGATACAGATTGCAATGAAGATGGTCTCGAGTGAACGGGTTTTCAGCATGAAAAGATTCACGTCGCCGAGTGGAACAACTTTGATGTTTCGGTTATATTCATTCGACCTTATCTTACGGACCGAAACTATACTCCGAGTGGCATAATTCAATATTCCGAGTGGTTTTTGGCCAATCACGTCTTCAAGATGATCTCGGATGAAGGAGAACTCTTAAGTAATTGTCTTCGTCTCGTCGAGGCAATCGATTTTGATATATAAACCATCTCAATCCGAGTTCATATGCAAAAGTTATAGTTAATATGGTCTGGACAGGCCAGAGACCAAAATATTACGCTTGACACCAGACACATGTTGATGAGTGTCTGATGCAATGCTTGAGCAATTAGGCCCACAAGACGGCCTTGAATTGAGAAACCATCAACACGGAAAAGTTTCTTCTCGTCGAACCAATCGATTTTCATATATAATTTGTCTCAATCCGAGGTCGTATGCAACCTGGAGAGGCAAATCAAAATCAAGCTGAGTTTACAGTCGGGAAATCCGAGTGAAAAGTTTATCATCCGAGTGAAAACCTACTGATCGAGTAAAAGGTCGAGTGAAAACCTACCGATCGAGTAAAAGGTCGAGTGAGAACCTACCGATCGAGTAAAAGGTCGATCGAGTAAAAGGTCGAGTGAAAACTTATCGATTGAGTAAAAGATTATCTTCCGAGTGAAAATATAGTCATCCGAGTGAAAAAGTCCAGTCGGACCATCCGAGTAAAAGACTCTAATATCCGAGTGGATGAGCTCAAATCCGAGTGAAACTGAACATGTGCCCAAAAGTTTATCAAGATGATCTCGGATGGAGAAGTGTTCAATACGGAAGTTGTGTGTATCATAAAAAAGGTGAAATTTGGTTTTGGAGTCATCATCATCAGAGATAGCATATGGCATGCAAATTCACTACGACACTCGGATAATCCAGTCTGCTGCAAGAACGAATCCGACTGGAACGTAAAGATGGCTTCGTGGAGTATTCAAGATGGCCTTATTTGGAGAAGTGTTCAACATGAGAATTGTTCGTCACGTCGAGGCGCACAAATTTTGTATTTTAATCTTCCCAATCAGAGGTCATATGCAAATTCCACGGCCCACGCAAGAAGCAGGACAGAAGTTTGGACCAGATTCAGACTGATTCCGAGTTGGAATAGAACTAGGACTCTAGGACATGAATTGATGTAATTTTTCTTGTAAGGAAAGCCTAGATGAATTCTTTACTTGTGCGGGAAGTCCAGCCGCCTCTTATATATGTTGGGGGTGAAGGCCCATTGAACAACACCAATCGAACCAATCAATCTATTACACTTTTGTGTTCATCTATCTTTATCTCCTACCCTTGTATCTTTCTTTCTGGTTCTTCGTTCGTTTTTCGCGTTGGAGGGCAGCGATCCACGAGGCTCTAGGGGCGAGTGAATCGACCTAGGGAAGCCCATAGCCGCCGCACTCCCTCACGGGGTCCCTCCCGGGCGTGTGGGGTTTCGGGTCTGCAAAAGCACCCGCCGACTGTCTTGTGTATCGCGCTGTCGGTCGGGTCTCCTTCGACGTGAGCTGCGGTGCATCACCCCCGGCGTCGAGGGTACACGTGATGTGTTCGTGTGTCAACACACTCCTCCTGCTCCAACTCAGCCACGTCAGCCGTCTCCGCCGTCTCAGCAATCGCAGAAGAGACACGCCGCAGCTATGGTGCGTAGCGGTACGAGTCGAGGTAGTACAGGAAGTACAGGCGGAGTCAAGCGATATAAATATGGTCCAAGCCTCGCTCCTCTTCCTCAGAGGCCTTACGACATGACCGAGGAGGAAAACGCAGCCATAGTGCGAGCCCAAGTGGACGCCTATTTTGGACCGAAACCGGCACCGCCGCCAAGGGAGAAAGTGCATGAGAAAGTTATGGACCACTTTATTCATATGGCAAGAAAACCAGCTCCCAAGCCTGTTGACTGAGACTATGAGCGCCAACTCAGGAAGCTACATCAAGCACGACTAAAGAAGGAAGGGAGCTCAAGCTCGAGCCAACAAGAAGCTATCAAAAAATGCGGGAAAATCGTTCCCCAGCTGGGAGAATAGGCGGCGCAATCGATCCCCCCGCTTATTGTGCCAACAGCACATGAGAGTACGCGCGCCCAATATTATTGTGGGAAAACCATTAACGTTCCCCAGCTGGCGATGTAGTAATAACTCAGGAGCATATAATGCAGGCCGAAATGCTCAAGATCACTGTTGGACAACTCCTCGAAATCGAGCCCGTGTCTCCGCTTAGAGGAAAGGGAATAAAACAGAAATATGTCTGGGGCCAACCTTTGGTCGAGCCAGACAAGGTCAAGAACCTCCCAACGAGAATGTATGAATTGCATCAAAGGTACATGAACATTACCATGATTTCCAATCGAGAGTCCCTCATGGTGAATGTCAAGGAGGAGCATTACTTCCATGAGAAAGCTCTGTCCGTTGAGTATTCAGAACTATTTCAGTTATACAATCAAGATGCACTCGACAAATCTATCGCCAGTTGTTATTGTCTATAAGTGATTTCTTTCTGTAATTTAAGTCTCAAGCTAGCTGTAATTATCATTTTGATCAATCATTACGTGTAATTATCCTCACTATATTCTTTTCTATGGTAGTATATGCAGGATGAAGATGTATGAAATGAAAAAATCTGGATGCTATGGTATTGGGTTCATTGTCCCAAATACCATTAATGAGTACACATGGAATCTTCCAAGTTGTCGAGCAAGTTTAGAGGAAAGCATGCTAGAGTTCTTCGAGCGCCTCAATACCAATGAAGATATACTACTTCCTTACAACTTCCTGTGAGTCACACGTCTTGTACTAGAAATTCTGTTTTTGCTTACTAGCTAGCTAGATGTTAATAATTAA
The DNA here is from genome assembly GCF_002162155.2 of Triticum dicoccoides. Taxonomy (NCBI): domain Eukaryota; kingdom Viridiplantae; phylum Streptophyta; class Magnoliopsida; order Poales; family Poaceae; genus Triticum; species Triticum dicoccoides. The sequence goes on along the minus strand of NC_041391.1, from coordinate 36,245,448 downwards.
GTGTATAGGGTTTACGGTAGTTGATTAGTGTTATCCACATGCCCGCTTAATTAAAACATGCAAACGTGTGCGCATGCAGTTTTCACTGGATCTTGTTAGACATTAAAGTTGAAGAAGAAAAAGTTGAAGTACTGGACTCACTACTTAAAAAAAAGTGACTACACCATCTTGAAGGGGATAGTCAACAGGTAATTTCAATCATTATTAACTATATCTCAGCCTATCTAGTTCGTCATTTCCTGATATGAACAATTTGATAACCCCTTTATTAATTTTCTTTGCCGGCGGACAGGGCTTGGGCAAAGTTCATCAAGGTGACTCGAGGAAAATGGGAAAAAAAGTTGTTTTGGTATCGACCAAAGGTAAGTAATTAAGTAGTACTAGCTAGCTAGCTAGCTACCATGCATCTATTTAATTCTTGTTTCAATACTATTGATTAATTATCATGCTTGATTAATCAGGCACCGGGAAATGATCTGTGTGCATACTACGTTTGTGAGAACATTCGCATGATGGCGTCCGAAAGGAGCAGATCTCAAAGACAGGACTGGGTACGTTTGTCAGAACACTATTCACACCATTATCGATATCTAGTCACACAACTAATACACATGCATATTGATCTCCTTCTTAACAGTTCAGAGAGGTGCGGGAGCAGCTCCTACCAACGGAGCGCATACTAGCACTTCAAGAGGAAATAGCAAGATTTTTGCTCGACCGGGTGATAGATCCCAAAGGAGAATACTATTACCCGCTACCGCCCCCATGAACCACTTGTCATCGTGCTCCGAAGGCACCAAGGCAACATGTAGGAGAAATTGTATATATATACATGTGTATGTGTGAATAATTAATGGTGTTGGTTGTGAGACATTCGATGATATATATATATATGCGGTTCTACGAGAAAATCTATTTATATATATGCATAACGTGTACAATATGTAGTATCGTAAAATACCAGCAAACAAAAAAGAATTAAATGGAAAATACAAAATTAATGGAAAATAGAAAATAAAACCAAAACCCCACCAAATATTTAGTACCGGTTGGTGTTACCAACCGGTACTAATGATCTACCCGCACCCGGGCCTGGCTCGTGCCACGTGGTGGCACTGTAGCGCCGGTTCGTGCCGAACCGGTAGTAAAGGGGGGGGGGGGCTTTAGTCTCCACTCTTTAGTGCCGGTTATAGAACCCGCACTAAAGGCCCTTACGAACCGGCGCTAAAGCCCGGTTCTGCACTAGTGCAGCGATGGAGTAGGTCACGGTGGCCGAGATCAGAGGACCAGTTAGACGGACGGAGGCTTGGTGGCGATGGTGTTAACCCGGTGTTAACATTCAGGAGCAGATAAGTGAGGGCGGCAACACCGGCGGATTTCATTTTTTGTGGTACTCCTCTAGTGTTGAGTCGTGACTTTCAGGGTGAAAACCTAAGGTCTTACCTTCATTGGTTGAGCGTGGCAATTGCCTTGCCCAAGGAATTGTTTTGAGAGCGCAGACTATCTATAGGGTGAAAACTAAGATTTTCGATCGACGACGCTTGTGCACTAATCCCTTTTTGGAGACTTTGCTTTTGGAGATGTTTTAATATTTTCCGGGTGATGTATTAGGTGGTGGTATGTATGCTCTTGTTTAGAACAGTCGATCGTTGTGGCGGGACCTTTCTTTTTTCCTTTCTTCGATTTTTATCCTCTGACTGTGTGCATCCTGGATGTCTTTGTGACATCATGTTTTGGTGCAGAGGATGCATGTAATTGGTATCTTCGTGATATTAATATATCCCCCATTTCCAGAAACAGTATAGCGGAATAAAGGTACTCCCTTCAATCGAAAATAAGTGTCGTGCTGCTAGCAAATCTGAACTACAACTACAACACTTATCTTGGATCACAAAAATAACTAATGCCTTGAATACAAATTTCCAATTATTTTTTAAATTTAAGAAATGCCACAAAAAGAGAAATTTACCATGACACGATGCGGGAGGCAGCCATATCGGCATACATTTGAAACATGATTTAAAATAAGCGGACAAATTTAAGCGAACATGTTAGATTTCCCTCATGTTCGGAGATAATTTACATATACCATCGAAATTTCGACAGTTTAACTGACAAATATAAAACGATCATATTCGCAGCCGTCCTAACCGCCAGTACCGCAATCACTTTCCATGGCGTCGTCGACATCGTCCCTCCAACGGCGATAAGGCGCCAGTCCGTCACGACAACCTTGTCCAACCACTATCTACCTCTCCCGGAGGAGCCTCTCTGCTTCCTCATGCACTGTGCCGAGGGCCTCCACGGACAATGCCGATGGTGCTCGTGGAGCCCTGGAGGTGGCCTTGCCCCCGCCAGCATTGGTGTGGGAGTCGCTTAGCGACCACTCCTCGTCGATCTTGGCGAGCTTGTCATCAAGGCGGTGACGGTGCCTCAAGGCCGTCTCAACCGTGCATCACGGTCCCATTACTTAAATAGCCGCGGCTATGCCACGCGAAGGGACGGTCAGCCCGCTTCAATGTGGTGCAGCGGCCAGAGTTGGTTTCTCCGCGTGCAACGTCCCCATTGAAGCGGCGATGCCCGAGGGATCGCGTCGTTCATCGCCGTCCTCCTGCCCAGTCACGTAGCATGACTTCGATGCCGACCGGTGCATGCTCTGGGCCGGCATGAATGTAGTGTGGGAAACGGCACATGCGTTGGATGGAAAGCGCAGGAAAGGCTGGAGTTTTTTTTTGGGTGGGCCAGGATTTCGGAAGCGGGCGTGTCTACAGTCTGGACGGCCGCATAGCCAGCGAAAAAGACATCCAGACCGCTAAGCGGACCAATACAGGAGTATGTTGAATCCTAAAACACATCTGGACCGCATGGTCCGGATGGTTGTGGACGGTTTGAGAGTTAGCTTTGAGATGGCCTTAGTCCCCGGCATCTAGATCATTGTGACGCACACACAACCATTTTGCCAAGCTTATTAACCGAAGCGAACATCAAGATCGGTCTAAAAATTTAGTGGAGAGAAAATATGACAACTTTATGGCTCTGTACTTTTTACTCGTGGTTAAGATCAATCCCACCTATGCGTTAAAACAGATGAGGTTGGCGACGCCTGCATATATATATAGCAGATTCGTAGTAGCTTTGTGCAACTAGGTGATTCTGGCTCTCAGTTCTCTCTCTTTTCTGAATTCACTAGCTCCGTTAGATGGTTCAAGTAGTAACATCGATCTTTCAGAATAGTTTTGGAATGGTAGGTCTCAGGATGACAAAAGACAGGCAGAACTGGCAGAAGGTGCCGACGTATGACATCCAAGTAACCACGGTGCATGTCGGTACGAAAAGCTTTGGTGAAGCTAGTAGCACTGCGATGTGTTCAGCTGCATGTTGTGGCAGTCAAAGGCGCTGTCGCGCAAACATCAGGGGCAGCCGCTAGTCTCGTTCTAAGTCAATCAAGCACGGGCAGTGGTCTTAAGCACGATCGATATTCTCTATTCTGGTACTAGTGAAGTAGTGACCAACTCCATGCATAATTACACAGCCAGATGTGTGTAATTAATTATTTTTTTAGAAAAAGGGATTACCTCGGTCTCTACATCTTGGCGATGTGTGCAGCCGTTTTATTGATTATTCACAAAGACCTTACAAAGTAGTATACCAGATAGTCTGCAAACATCATCTTAGCAACAACTGTCACTACTTATATCCACTTGATGAAGGGGTGCCGATAATCGGAGACTAATACCAAACAGGCATCACATGAAAACCACACATCTAAAGCCGGAGGCCCCAACTAATCAACATACTGGGTTTGGGGTACACAGGGGAGTAGCCAGGATTTAGACTTGAGGGGGGCGAAAGGCCGATGTTCACAGAAGTCATTGAACATGACAATATTTTAAGTCTCACGATAGCCTGACGAATGTTACATTTCTATTCACTTAAATTGAGCGCTACGACCTACAACGTTGAACAAGTTGATAATGTGAACTTTGCTGTGTTCCTTAGCATTATCGTTAGTCATGTAATGTCAAAGAAAATTATGTTCATTTTGCTTTGAAAAGTGACGTGTCTAGTTCCATAGATGGAAAAGTTTGTTCAGTTGTCACGGCTGACACTAGAACATTTATGACCAATCGGAGTAGTATATCAACCATTAAGTATGCAGTAGTTTTACTTGTTTTAGTATCAAAGAGTCAGATCGTGAAGACGAGATTATCAGCTCTAGATGGTTGCAAACATCCAGCTAGAAATGGACAAGTTGATACTCTAGTTGAGTCTGTTCTTGACGTGAAAAGACTTCATGATAACAAAAAAGTCCACCATTGTGCATATACTGGACACATCAAATAAGTCATGTCGTGACCACATGATATATGGGTGGTAAGCAACTTCATATTTAAAATTGAGCTGTGATGCTTTAGGTTAATAGATAAAACACAAAATAAATAATTAAACTCATGTCGTGGATGCAGAAGATAAATGATGCTAATTAACAAGACTAAGATCAAAATTCACAAAAAATAAACAATAATTATTAATAGCTACTGGTGCGTAGTGGTACCTGCTGCCAGCATATTCAATCCTGGTCACCTGGCTAACGACCTCTAGCTGTATTCTGATGATCTGATCCGCCTGCATCGTTAGTCATGTGCGGACAGCGGGCTGTTGAGGGTAGATTAGTGAATGGGGTCGTCGTGGTGGCCACCAGGATGGCTGCCGCGGCAACCTTAAACGCCCTAGCACGACACGCACAACGGCGGGTGGCACTAGTGGCGGCCGCTGACAGCGGCAAATGCCCTAAGCGGTCCAGGAGAATACAAACGTAGATCAATCGCACTAGTAGAAAAGGGGCTAATATGAAGCTCATTAGTCCCGGTTTGTAATTGAACCGGCACTAATGTGATCATTAGTGCCGGTTCCAACGGCTAGGCGGGCGGCGCTCATTAGTACCGGTTCGTGGCGAATCTTTAGTATCGGTTCGTGCCATGAACCGGTACTAAAGAGGTGATGGCCTTTAGTACGGGTTGGTGGCTCCAACCGGTACTAAAGACCCCCTATTTAGTACGGGTTCGTGCCACCGACCGGTACTAAAGGGGTGCGCTGTCACCCGCAGTGCACAATGTTTAGTCTCACCTCGCTAGTTGAGAGGAGCTCGCACCGGTTTATAAGCCCCGCCGCGGCTACCATGTCGACCTCCTCTCTAAGCAAGCCTTTGTGGGCCTATTACAAGTCTTCTGCCCTGTGGGGCCTACTGGGCCATACGGGCCTGCATCCTGGCCCAAGTAGAGGTTGGGTTTCTAGTCGTATGCAGGCCGTGCCGGCCCAGTAAGTGGGCTGTTTTTGCTTTATTAAAAAATACCTTTAGTACCGGTTGATGTTACCAACCGGTACAA
>NC_041391.1:36207157-36239670 GCF_002162155.2 Triticum dicoccoides | reverse complement strand
GCTGGCTCGTGCCACGTGGTCGTTTTTTAGTGGTCGTTCGTGCTGAACCGGTACTAGCGAGGGGACTTTAGTCTCCACCCTTTAGTGCCAATTATAGAATCGGCACTAATGGGCCTTACGAACCGGTAATACATCCCGGTTCTGCACTAGTGTCGATTGGATCGATTAGATTGTACATAGGGCAAACAATAGCCCCACGTACATATATGGATGGGCTATTGTGCTCTGGTCATCTATATTCGGCGTAGCTAGTTCAAGGTATAAATTGTATACAGGCTTTGTCTCAAAAAGAATTGTATACGGGCTAATGATGCGATTAGCCGTGGCTATTAGCGATGTACAGTACACAGCTCTAAAATTTGTTCGGGGGGTGAGCGATTGGCAGGGGTCTAGCCCCTGCTCGCCCCCGTCTCCGCCTCCGGGGATACTCACCGGTCTGGCGCACTCTCTTGTTCTGTCGCTGCCGTCATCTGTCAATCCATCACAATCCATCTTCAAAGAAGAAACTAACGCACCGACCTGGACAAGCCTCTCTGCCATCGACGCCACCATGACGTCCGACAGCGTCCTCCTCTTGCCCAAGTCCATACGCCGAGTCTTCACTGGGCCACGCCGTCGAGATATGCTGCCATCAATGTGCAAGATTAAGCACCGCTTCACCAAGGAAGCGGTCCACTGGTCCCTCGAGCCCGTGTATGCCTCGAAGAATGACGACCCCAAGGGGAAAATGACACTAGAACGTCGCCGTCATCTGATCTACTGATCTAGTGTTACCCCTGGAGGTAGCGGATAAAGGTCTGAAGCTTCTCCTCGATGATGCCTTCAAGAAGGTAACGATACAAAAGTGTGCCACCATTGTCGGTCTTGGCAACAAGCCGAGAACGAGATTTTCACCCGGATCCCCTAGACGAATCTCCTTCAAGCATCGTGTGCACCGGTTGCCAGTGATTTGTGCTGCCGCGCAGCGGGTAGGCCGCACCGGCCAGATCAATTTTTTCTGGAGGCCAGACCACACATGGCGCTGACCCATCCACCAGGCCCTCCATGCTGCCGCCGCCGACCCCGGGTGAGATGACCCATCACCACAGATCATGTTGCCGCCGCTGGCCAAAGCAAGGCCTGCCGCCGCACCCACAACCATCGCCACCCAAGACAGAGCCGTCCGTCGCGCAACCGCCTGTCATGGCAGAGACGTTGACATGCCACCAAGGCCAGATAGGCTGCGCCTCCTCACACCGCGGGGCTCCGCACCATCCCCATGGCCCAGGAGAGAGGGAGGCCCCCGCCATGGCTGTTGGTCCCTGGGCTATAGGCCGGCGGTGTCCTTCTCTCTGCCGTTGTCGCCCGCTACCTCGCCAACCTCTCCGACTGCTCCAGTGCCACACAGAGTGCCTTCGGGTCTTTGCGGCGACGACGGCGGGCGTCCGTCTCCGCGGAAGTGTATGAGTGGAGGATGGCGGTGCGGAGGTCCTCGTCGTCGTCGCTGGCCGGGGGAAGTGGCTGTGGCATGGATCTGCTCGATCCTCCCTTGATCCGCGGTTGTTAGCTGATGTCTGCTAGAACTACGTCAGTATTTCCCCAAAGAGGAAGGGATGATGCAGCACATTGACGGTAGGTATTTCCCTCAGTGATGCGATCAAGGTTATCGAACCAGTAGGAAAACAACACAGCACAACTTAAACAGCTTGTGCACACAAATTACAAATACTCGCAACCCGACGTGTTAGAGGGGTTGTCAATCCCTTTCGGGTAACTGCGGCAGAAATTGGCGAGTGGATGGGAGAAAGTTGTAATAGCTTGGATAAATAGATCGCAAATAAAATAAAGTTCAACAATGTAATTTTGTACTTTTGGTTTAATAGGTCTGAAAATATAAGCAAATAAAAATAGATCGCAAAGGCAAATATATTAAAGAAGACACCCGGGGGTGTAGGTTTCACTAGTGGCTTCTCTCGACAAAAATAGCATATTGTGTGTAAACAAATTACTGTTGGGCAATTGATAGAACTTCAAATACTCATGATGATATCCAGGCAATGATCATTATATAGGCATCACGTCCAAGATTAGTAGACCGCATCATGCCTGCATCTACTACAATTACTCCACACATTGACCGCTAACGAGCATGCATCTAGTGTATTAAGTTCATGGGAAAATGGAGTAATGCAATAAGAACAATGACATGATATAGACAAGATCTATTTATGTAGAAACAGACCCCATCGAGTTATCCTTCATAGCAACGATACATAGGTGTCAGTTCCCCTTCTGTCACTGGAATCAGGCACAGTAAGATCGAACCCATCACAAAGCACATCTTAGCATTGCAAGATAAATAGATCAAGTTGGCCAAACAAAACCCAAATACCGGAGAAGAAATACGAGGCTATAAGCAATCATGCATATAAAAGAGCAAAGAAGACTCAAATAACTTTCATGGATAAAAACATAGATCTGATCATAAACTCAAAGTTCATCGGATCCCAACAAACACACGCAAAAAGAGTTACATCATATGGATCAACAAGAGACCATTGTATTGAGCATCAAACGAGAGAGGGAAAGCCATCTAGCTACTAACTACGGACCCATAGGTCTACAATGAACTACTCACGCATCATCAAAGAGGCACCAATGAGGATGATGAACCCCTCTGTGATGGTGTTTAGATTGGATCTGGTGGTTCTGGAACTTGCGGCGGCTGGAATTGATTTTCGTCAACTCCCCTAGGGTTTCAGGAATACTGGGGTATTTGTAGAGCAAAGAGGTGGTGCAGGAGGCCACCGAGGTGGGCACAACCCACCTGGGCGCGCTTGGTCCCTAAAGCGCGCCTTGGTGGGTTGTGCTCCCATCAGAGCACCCCTCTGGTACTTCTTTAGCCTAACAGGTTTCTTCTGGTCCAGACAAAATCCATAAAAAGTTACGTTGCGTTTGAACTCCGTTTGGTATTGATTTCCCGCGATGTAAAAAACAAGCAGAAAACATCAACTGGCACTGGGCACTATGTCAATAGGTTAGTACCAAAAAATGATATAAAATGATTATAAAATGATTGTAAAACACCCAGGAATGATAATATAACAGCGTGGAATAAGAAAAAATTATAGATACGTTGGACATGTATCATTAGCGACCTCCGCCGCCCACTTCTTTGTGAGGTAATATGCGTGGTCCACTGACACCGGCTGCGGTTCCGTTGGCAACAACACCTAGCGGCACCCTGGAGGGGTAGGTGCGGGCGGTGCTGGGTGCCTCCTAGCAGGGGTCGGCAGGGACCGCTTCGGATGAGCACGAGGCACCGCGAAGCTACTGGTGCCCACCCGGCCAGTCGCCTACGCCCCGGAAGAGGAGCTGCTGCTGTTGTCCAGCAGCGATCGGTGGAGGGCAATATGGAACGCTAGCTCTTCCTCGTCGGGCAGTGATGAGTCATCGGGATCCCCGTCGGCCTTGAGCCACTCAGGTAGGTTGAATTCCCTGTCGGACATGGCGGGCGGGGGAAGACCATGTGGATTTGGGGGAGAAGTGGAGAGGTCAAGTGAGTATGGACTGAGTTTGACTAGGGTTTGCTCGTCGGTCGTCATACATTTGTGGGGCCCTGAGTGGAGTCGTTGCGCGTCATAGGCTGAGGTGGCGGGCACCCCCATACCCGCCTCATATTTCGGTGGGATATGAGGGGTGTCGGTTAGCTAGGGCATTTGAGGCCCGTTTCAGGCGTCCGTCTGAGTCAATATTTGGTGGTCGGTCAGTGACCAGGCGGCCCGCTCGGGCGTTCGAGGCAGCTTTGGGGCGCCCGGCTATAGATACTCTTAGAGAGCATTTTTTTTTTGAAGAAATTACATGCAAATGGTCTGACGAATGGAGATTATTGATTGACATGCTTCCACTTCCTTGCTCGAACACGGTTTGTGATTAGAACTTAGAAGTCTCTAATTTGGGACAAGAGGCACATGACGAAATTTATCTTTGGTTCCATGAAGAATTCATCTTTTTAAGAAGTGGTAGAGCAATGGAACCCATAATATTCGGATTAGCCATCTATTGGGTTAAAGAAATTCTATGCACATGCTCAGACATTAGAATTTCATATTAGACTTCCATTGAAAGAAGTGGCAAGGCCTACATCAACCAATCATATTAGAATCTATGACATCTTATAACTTATCTTATACTCCCTCTGTTCCTAAATATTTGTCTTTCTAGAGATATCAACAAATGACTACATACGAAGCAAAATGAGTGAATCTACACTCTAAAATATGTCTATATACATCCGTATGTAGTCACTTGTTTAAATCTCTAGAAAGACAAATATTTAGGAACGGAGGGAGTATTTACTAACTGGAGGCACCAAACGAGGCACCACATTAATCCTATAAAACTAACAAAATTAACCGTCTGATCTCAGTCTGAAATAACTACAGCCGTCGGATGAAATCCCTAAGAGAGTCCTAGCAAATTATCCCATACGTAGGTCTCCATGTAAGAAAAAAAGAGGTCTTCATATGGAGGCCCAAAACGCATCTCTTTAGCCAGCGCATGCAATCTCTAAGAGAGAGTCCTAGCAAATTATCCCACACGTAGGTCTTCATGTAAGAAAAAAAGAGGTCTTCATATGAAGGCCCAAAACGCATCTCTTCAGCCAGCGCCGCTCCTCCTCCACCGCCTCTCAATGTCGCCGCTCCTCCTCCACCGCCTCTCGATGTTCTCCTTCAATGTCTTCTTATATACTCCAAGGTACGATCCCTGATGCCATTCATCTAGAAGAAAATTAACCAATCCAATCTTTCATCATTCCCCCTTCCACCCCAATTTTCAAATCTCCTTTTATTCCAGGCTTCTAGATGGCCTACACATCTGTGCATGTGTATCCACGATAGTTTGAAGGAGGGGCGCCGTTCATTTTTGAGGGCGCACATGCCGGAAGTTTAAGGCAAATACATGCCGGTGGCTTGACCATCTCCTCCTCTGTTTGATTTTGGTCTGACAGGTACGCACACACCTTCACCATCTTTTCTAGACCCTCTCCCTGGCAGATCAAGCGGCTGCCCTTCCTCCAGATTTTCTTTGGTGATTGCCGATCATGTCTCTTGCCTCATATCAATAGAGAACATCACACGTGAAGCTTTTCCTACAGGCCATGGTGACGAGTAGGTCGATCTATGCTGATAACTTAATGGCGTTGATGGCTGTGTGCATCTTTATAGTCCGAGTGGTGGCAGCATGTAGAGGTGTAAACATAGGAGCAGATTAATAATCATCCATATACATGGGCAACAGATTGATAGCAGCAACGTGCAGGTCTGAACCTGCTCTCCCTAGCCATGGTTCCCAATGGTAAGTTTCCACTGAGGGCTCATATCTTAATTGTAGGAAGTTGGAATTTCTCATCTCACATCCAAATACACAACACCAAACATGCACACACAGCTAAGCAGCTAGAGGAGCGTACTTCTTTATCGATTATTAGAACTAATGGAGACTGTATAATATTTGTGTATCTGCCAAATTTCTACCTACTTAAAGCAACACAGGGTGATTTGGTTTCCTTATTAATCTACCCGACCAGGGCGCAGTAAAGACCGTGGCTCGAATATTCGTTGAAAAATATGATTATTGTTTTCAAGTGACTGATTTTTTCGCAACCAATTTTGTCTTTCGGAATTAAATTTTTAGCAGTACACAAGTACTCATCTGTTGCTTTGTTCCTTCGGGTGGCAATACTATGGTTCGTTGCTGTTGAGTCAAAACCGATGTGTACAGCTAATTTTTATCTTTAGATCTAGCTTGCAAGAGGAGGAATATAATATCCATTACAGATGGCAATGATACCACTTTAAGCCCAATCAATTATTTTAGGTGACTACCCTAAAAAAACTATTATAGTTGACTGCTAGCATATTCAGTACTAGAGGCTCTCTGCAAGAATTCACCGGCGATTTGCCCCTACCACTGGCATGGGGCGTCCTGTAAAATATTTTGTTGCTGGCTCGAGGCTTGGAGGAGATACAATACCGACAGTCCTCCTTGAAGCAAGTACGGTGATGGCTGTCCGTCATCAATAAGGCAGCACAAAGTTTCGCATCCTATAGATGCCAATCAATGGCATAATACACCTCTCCTGTCCCAATTTAGCAGGGTAGTAGTACCCTTAATTCCCATCTTCACTGGCCTGTTCTTCATCCTTTTCAATTCATAACCAAACCCCCAGCGGATATCATATCTCATCAAGAAAGATTGGAAGCAGATGCTAGATGCTGTTCGTCAGGCGTGTGAGAACGGAAAATCATGGTTTTCCTATTGTGCATACTGCAGGAGCAGTACATCTAAACTACAGACATAATTATTAGTGCATAGCTATGTTCTTTTCTTACTTTTTGCTGATGAAATGTTCATGGTTTCCACATGCAGTATTTGCAAAAAAAATTGGTGGATGCGGCAAGGTTTGATTAATATGATGGTAAGTATTGTTTTCAGGTGTCAGAGCTTAAGAAAGATTGATCCCTTTGTGGAAAGTTAGGGTGGACGAAGTGGTCAAGAAAAAATCTTCAAGCATGCATTCAATATCAACGATATGGTGGTTGGCGTCTTCCATCATGCAGCCTGCGTATCTGTTGTTTCATGTTACGCTGGTGCAAACAAGAGAAATCTCCTCTATATCAAGTTATTGTTAGGCTCGCCTGTGTGTTCTTTGGTGATTAGGAAAAAGAAGTATCGAGAAGCTCATGGCGACCATCTGCTGATTCCTCACGGCTGCCTACATCTGTCTACTAGATTGGACGCAAAATTGCAATATGAGACACTCAACAATGCATCAATTAATGTTTTTCCTGGATCACCCCTTCCAGGCTTTTGATTTGAGATAAAAATGCAACATTCGTTTTCCCTACTATGTTTGATTCCATTGTTTAATCTACCATGCATATATGCTAAGAAAATCTATGTGTGCCAACATAGTATAGCCCAAGATGCGTATATCCATTTTTTAATCTGATCGATGTTTTATCAGATGATGCGTAGGATGGAGCCTGCGCATGGGGCAGGATCATCGCAAAGCGGACAATACCAGCCGGGTCATACTTCCGTGCCTTTGCAGCAACATTCACACTGAGGCCATGATCTAAATCTAATGGAAGTTCTCTGTACCATGTCTAAGTTAATCTTATTCACATAACACAGGCACAACTATTTTAGCAATAGTAGGCCAGTATAAGGAAAAGAAATATTTTACGGCATCAGTTGGATCCTTCTATTTCAAAGAAAAAGAATATTTATTTGAGTATTTTCTTTGTGTAGGTTTGAATATAATGATGTAAGCAAGACTTACAAATATTGATTTTCCAATTTTTCCTACAACCATGCATTTTGGTCCTCAAGATGTTGGATTGCGTATTCCTTAACAACTGCATGCTAATGATGAACGAATGTGAGAATTTATACATGTCCACTTTTACGTCTGCGTGAAATTTGGACTGAACACCACTATAAAATAAAAACTGAAAAGCCTGTTCCATGTCTTATGTTTCCAGTTTTATGCTTACAAAGTGTATCTACAAGATTGTATGATCGTACATCTAGCCCGTGTAGGTGCACGGGTTAATGACTAGTTGACATAATCATCATTCTTTGCATTGGGCTTGTTCACATCTAAAAAATTTATGCATCAATCGATACATAAATTCCATTATTTTCAAAAAGTCTATAAGATGATCATGGCAACTAAAAGTAGGCGTGAGGACTGGTTAGATGAAAGAGCAGGACCCTCTAACACTAGAGATATTGAACGCTCGTGGGAAACTATGTGGAAACTCAGGTCCCGGCGAAGCTAATTTTTTTCTGTGGCGCCTAGCTAAGAACTCTTTACCCACTTAGGATGTACGAAAACACCGGAAGATGTCACACCATGCTGAATGCTTTGTTTGTGGAGCTCAAGATTCCTAGAGACATAGCGTACTCGAAGCAATATGGCATGCTGTGTTTTGTCTCTAGTAGATCATGATTTACTTGACCATATGTTAGCTACATCAGATTCTAGAGCTCGAGCATGGCTATTTTCCATGATGGAGGTCTTAAACCATGAGGAGTTGACAAGGATGACAGTTACCTTATGGGCAGTTTGGTAGGCGCAGAGGCAACTAATCCATGAGGGAATTCACCAAAGCCCATATGGTACATCCAATTTTGTCCTCAAATTAATAGCGGAGCTAGACCAATTAACTCCATCGCCTGAGCCATAGGGAATAGGACCACGGAAAGCTCGACACGATTTCAGGTGGCAGGCCCCAGCGAAGGGCTTGTTGAAAATCAATGTGATGTGGGAGTTTCTTCGGAACGAAATGTAGGCACTCCAGGGGCGGTATGCCAAGACCGTGATGGAACTTTTCTGGGCACTTCAGTGCTGGTGATTAAGGGTATGTTGGACCCTACGACGCTCTAAGCGATAGCATGCAAGGAGGGGATCTCCTTGGCTGAGGATTTAAGGATGGACCATCTCCAATTCTCGTCGGATTGCAAGCAAGTGGTACATCACATCCATCAAAGAGCTGGAGGAGACTATGGCTCAACCATCAGAAAGATATTACAAACTTCGTTGTTTGCTACTTGTAATCTTGCTCAACCATAAAATAGAGTGTCGAATTATGAGGCTCATAGGCTTGCTAGGTTTGCTATTTCTCTCCATGTGGGGAGACATGTGTGGTTGGGCACTTCGCATGACCGAATTGTAATTCCTATGAACATTTTAGCTAATCAATAAAGGCCTAGCAAGCTTTTCTCAACCAAAAATCAATCGATACATAAACCGGGGTTAATCCTTTTTCTGAAAAAGAAAGCTTATTAACATATTAAGGCTAAGTGTGTTGGAAATATGCCCTAGAGGCAATAATAAAAGGATTATTATTATATTTCCTTGTTCATGATAATTGTCTTTTATTCATGCTATAACTGTATTATCCGGAAATCGTAATACACGTGTGAATACATAGACCACAATACGTCCCTAGTAAGCCTCTAGTTGACTAGCTCATTGGTCAACAGATAGTCATGGTTTCCTGACTATGGACATTAGATGTCGTTGACAACGGGATCACATTATTAGGAGAATGATGTGATGGACAAGACCCAATCCTAAGCATAGCACAAGATCGTGTAGTTCGTTTTGCTAGAGCTTTTCCAATGTCAAGTATCTCTTCCTTAGACCATGAGATCGTGTAACTCCCGGATACCGTAGGAGTGCTTTGGGTGTACCAAACGTCACAACATAACTGGGTGACTATAAAGGTGCACTACAGGTATCTCCGAAAGTGTCTGTTGGGTTGACACGGATCGAGACTGGGATTTGTCACTCCGTATGACGGAGAGGTATCTCTGGGCCCACTCGGTAATGCATCATCATAATGAGCTCAAGGTGACCAAGTGTTTGGTCACGGGATCATGCATTACGGTACGAGTAAAGTGACTTGCCGGTAACGAGACTGAACGAGGTATTGGGATACCGACGATCGAGTCTCGGCATGTAATGTACCGATTGACAAAGGGAATAGTATACGGGGTTGCTTGAATCCTCGACATCATGGTTCATCGATGAGATCATCGAGTAGTATGTGGGAGCCAACATGGGTATCCCGATCCCGCTGTTGGTTATTGACCGGAGAGCCGTCTCGGTCATGTCTGCATGTCTCCCGAACCCGTAGGGTCTACACACTTAAGGTTCGGTGACGCTAGGGTTGTATGAATATGAGTATGCAGCAAACCGAATGTTGTTCGGAGTCCCGGATGAGATCCCGGACGTCACGAGGAGTTCCGGAATGGTCCGGAGGTAAAGAATTATATATAGGAAGTGCTGTTTCGACCATAGGGAAAGGTTCGGGGTCACCCGGTATTGTACCGGGACCACCGGAAGGGTCCCGGGGGTCCACCGGGTGGGGCCACCTATCCCGGAGGGCCCCGTGGGCTGAAGTGGGAGGGGAACCAGCCCCTAGTGGGCTGGTGTGCCCCTCCTTGCCCCCCCCCCTGTGCCTAGGGTTGGAAACCCTAGGTGGGGGGCACCCCACCCCCCTGGCCGCCGCCCCCTTGGGAGATTGCATCTCCCAGGGCCGGCGCCCCCCTCCTGGGGGCCTATATAAAGGAGGGTAGGGAGAGGGCAGCCGCACCCTGTGTCTTGGCGCCCCCCTCCCCCTGCTACACCTCGTCCTCCTCCCGCAGCAGCTTGGCGAAGCCTTGCCGGAGTTCTGCTGCATCCACCACCACGTCGTTGTGCTGCTGGATCATCATCAACCTCTCCTTCCCCCTTGTTGGATCAAGAAGGAGGAGACGTCATCCGCTCCGTACGTGTGTTGAACGCGGAGGTGTTGTCCGTTCGGCACTTGGTCATCGGTGATTTCGATCACGGCGAGTACGACTCCATCATCACCGTTCTCTTGAACGCTTCCGCACGCGATCTACAAGTGGTATGTAGATGTAATCTCTCTCCCATGACTCATTGCTTGGATGAACTCATAGATGGATCTTGGTGAAACCGTATGAAAAATTTAATTTTCTGCAACGTTCCCCAACAGTGGCATCATGAGCTAGCTCTATGCGGAGTTCTCTATTGCACGAGTAGAACACAATTTTGTTGTGGTTGTAGATCTTGTCAACTTGCTTGCCGCTACTAGTCTTTTCTTGCTTCAGCGGTATTGTGGGATGAAGCGGCCCGGACCGACCTTACACGTACGCTTACGTGAGACAGGTTCCACCGACTGACATGCACTAGTTGCATAAGGTGGCTAGCGGGTGTCTGTCTCTCCTACTTTAGTTGGAGCGGATTAGATGAAAAGGGTCCTTATGAAGGGTTAACAGAAGTTGACAAAATGATGTTGTGGTTATTCGTAGGTAAGAAAACGTTCTTGCTAGAACCCAATTGCAGCCACGTAAAAGATGCAACAACAATTAGAGGACGTCTAACTTGTTTTTGCAGCAATTGTCATGTGATGTGATATGGCCTGAAGTTGTGATGAATGATGAATGATATATTGTGATGTATGACATCATGTTCTTGTAATAGGAATCACGACTTGCATGTCGATGAGTATGACAACCGGCAGGAGCCATAGGAGTTGTCTTTATTTTGTATGACCTGCGTGTCATTAAAGAATGCCATGTAAATTACTTTACTTTATTGCTAAACTTGTTAGCCATAGAAGTAGAAGTAGTCGTTGGCGTGACAACTTCATGAAGACACGATGATGGAGATCATGATGATGGAGATCATGGTGTCATGCCGGTGACGAAGATGATCATGGAGCCCCGAAGATGGAGATCGAAGGAGCTATATGATATTGGCCATATCATGTCACTACTTTATATAATTGCATGTGATGTTTATTATGTTTATGCATCTTGTTTACTTAGAGCGACGGTAGTAAATAAGATGATCCCTTATAATAATTTCAAAAAAGTGTTCCCCCTAACTGTGCGTCATTGCTAAAGTTCTTCGTTTCGAAGCACTTCGTAATGATCGGGTGTGATAGATCTTTACGTTCACGTACAACGGGTGTAAGACATTTTTACACATGCAGAAACACTTAGGGTTAACTTGACGAGCCTAGCATGTACAGACATGGCCTCGGAACACAAGAGACCGAAAGGTCGAACATGGGTCGTATGGAAGATACGATCAACATGGAGATGTTCACCGATGATGACTAGTCCGTCTCACGTGATGATCGGACACGGCCTAGTCAACTCGGATCATGTAACACTTAGATGACTAGAGGGATGTCAATCTGAGTGGGAGTTCATTAAATAATTTGATTAGATGAACTTAATTATCATGAACTTAGTCTAAAGTCTTTGCAAAATATGTCTTGTAGATCAAATGGCCAACGCTCATGTCAACATGAACTTCAACGCGTTCCTAGAGAAAACCAAGCTGAAAGATGATGGCAGCAACTATTCGGACTGGGTCCGGAACCTGAGGATCATCCTCATAGCAGCCAAGAAAGATTATGTCCTAGATGCACCGCTAGGTGAAGCACCCATCCCAGAGAACCAAGACGTTATGAACACTTGGCAATCACGTGCTGATGATTACTCCCTCGTTCAGTGCGGCATGCTTTACATCTTAGAACCGGGGCTCCAAAAGCGTTTTCAGCGACACGGAGCATATGAGATGTTCGAGGAGCTGAAAATGGTTTTTCAAGCTCATGCCCAGGTCCAGAGATATGAAGTCTCCGACAAGTTCTATAGTTGTAAGATGGAGGAAAACAGTTCTGTCAGTGAGCACATACTCAAAATGTCTGGGTTGCACAACCGCCTGTCCCAGCTGGAGATCAACCTCCCGGACGAGGCGGTCATTAACAAAATCCTTCAGTCGCTCCCACCAAGCTACAAGAGTTTTGTGCTGAACTACAATATGCAGGGGATGGTGAAGACCATTCCTGAGGTATTTTCAATGCTGAAGTCAGCAGAGGTTGAAATCAAGAAAGAACATCAAGTGTTGATGGTCAATATGACCACTAAGTTCAAGAAGGGCAAGGGTAAGAAGAACTTCAAGAAGGACGGCAAAGATGCTGACGGCGCCCGGTAAGCCAGTTGCCGAGAAGAAGTCAAAGAATGGACCCAAGCCTGAGACTGAGTGTTTTTATTGCAAAGGGAAGGGTCACTGGAAGCAGAACTGCCCCAAATACTTAGCGGATAAGAAGGCCGGCAACACTAAAGGTATATTTGATATACATGTAATTGATGTGTACCTTACCAGTACTCGTAGTAACTCCTGGGTATTTGATACCGGTGCCGTTGCTCATATTTGTAACTCACAGCAGGAGTTGCGGAATAAGTGGAGACTGGTGAAGGACGTGGTGACGATGCGCGTCGGGAATGGTTCCAAGGTCGATGTGATCGCCGTCGGCACGCTACCTCTACATTTACCTACGGGATTAGTTTTAAACCTCAATAATTGTTATTTAGTGCCAAGTTTGAGCATGAACATTGTATCTGGATCTCATTTGATACGATATGGCTACTCATTTAAATCCGAGAATAATGGTTGTTCTATTTATATGAGATATATGTTTTATGGTCATGCACCGATGGTCAATGGTTTATTCTTAATGAATCTCGAACGTAATGTTACACATATTCATAGTGTGAATACCAAAAGATGTAAATTTGATAACGATAGTCCCACATACTTGTGGCACTACCGCCTTGGTCATTGGTGTCAAGCGCATGAAGAAGCTCCATGCTGATGGACTTTTAGAGTCTCTGAATTATGAATCATTTGACACATGCGAACCATGCCTCATGGGCAAAATGACCAAGACCCCGTTCTCCGGAACAATGGAGCGAGCAACCAACTTATTGGAAATCATACATACTGATGTGTGTGGTCCAATGAGCGTTGAGGCTCGCGGAGGATATCATTATGTTCTCACTCTCACTGATGACTTGAGTAGATATGGGTATGTTTACTTGATGAAACACAAGTCTGAGACCTTTGAAAGTTCAAGGAATTCCATAATGAAGTAGAGAATCAACGTGACCGAAAGATAAAATACTTACGATCGGATTGTGGAGGAGAATATTTAAGTCACGAATTTGGAACACACTTAAGAAAATGTGGAATCGTTTCACAACTCACGCCGCCTGGAACACCTCAGCGTAACGGTGTGTCCGAACGTCGTAATCGCACTCTATTGGATATGGTGCGATCTATGATGTCTCTTACCAATTTACCGCTATCATTTTGGGGATACGCTCTAGAGATAGCTGCATTCACTTTAAATAGGGCACCGTCTAAATCCGTTGAGATGACACCGTATGAATTATGGTTTGGGAAGAAACCTAAGCTGTTGTTTCTAAAAGTTTGGGGATGCAATGCTTATGTCAAGAAACTTCAACCTGAAAAGCTCGAACCCAAGTCGGAAAAATGCGTCTTCATAGGATACCCTAAGGAAACCATTGGGTATACCTTCTACTTAAGATCCAAGGGCAAGATCTTTGTTGCCAAGAACGGATCCTTTCTGGAAAAAGAGTTTCTCTCGAAAGGAGTAAGTGGGAGGAAAGTAGAACTCAATGAAGTACTACCTCTTGAACCGGAAAGTAGTGCAGCTCAGGAAAATGTTCCTGTGGGGCCTTCACCGACTGGAGAGGAAATTAATGATGATGATCAAGGTACTTCTGATCAAGTTGCTACTGAACTTCGTAGGTCCACAAGGACACGTTCCACACCAGAGTGGTATGGCAACCCTGTCCTGGAAATCATGTTGTTAGACAACGGTGAACCTCCGAACTATGAAGAAGCGATGGCGGGCCCAAATTCCAACAAATGGCTAGAAGCCATGCAATCCGAGATAGAATACATGTATGAAAACAAAGTATGGACTTTGACTGACTTGCCCGATGATCGGCGAGTGATAGAAAACAAATGGATCTTTAAGAAGAAGACGGACGCGGATGGTAATGTCACCATCTATAAAGCTCGACTTGTCGCTAAGGGTTATCGGCAAGTTCAAGGGATTGACTACGATGAGACTTTCTCTCCTGTAGCGAAGCTTAAGTCCGTCCGAATAATGTTAGCAATTGCCGCATACTATGATTATGAGATATGGCAGATGGACTTCAAAATGGCATTCCTTAACAGTTATCTTAAGGAAGAGCTGTATATGATGCAGCCGGAAGGTTTTGTCGATCCTAAGAATGCTAACAAAGTGTGCAAGCTCCAGCGATCCATTTATGGGCTGGTGCAAGAATCTCGGAGTTGGAACATTCGCTTTGATGAGATGATCAAAGCGTTTGGGTTTATGCAGACTTATGGAGAAGCCTGCGTTTACAAGAAAGTGAGTGGGAGCTCTGTAGCATTTCTCATATTATATGTAGATGACATACTTTTGATGGGACATGATATAGAATTCTTGGACAGCATTAAGGCCTACTTGAATAAGTGTTTTTCAATGAAGGACCTTGCAGAAGCTGCTTACATATTAGGCATCAAGATCTATAGGGATAGATCGAGACGCCTCATAGGTCTTTCACAAAGCACATACCTTGATAAGATTTTGAAGAAGTTCAAAATGGATCAGTCCAAGAAAGGGTTCTTGCCTATACTACAAGGTGTGAGATTGAGCTCGGCTCAATGCCCGACCACGGCAAAAGATAAAGAAGAGATGAGCGTCATCCCCTATGCCTCAGCCATAGGATCTATTATGTAAGACATGCTGTGTACCAGACCTGATGTAAACCTTCCCGTAAGTTTGGTAGGAAGGTACCAAAGTAATCCCGGCAAGAAACACTGGATAGCGGTCAAGAATATCCTGAAGTACCTGAAAAGGACAAAGGACATGTTTCTCGTTTATGGAGGTGACGAAGAGCTCGTCGTAAAGGGTTACGTCGACGCTAGCTTCGACACAGATCTGGATGACTCTAAGTCACAAACCGGATACATGTATATGTTGAATGGTGGAGCAGTAAGCTGGTGCAGCTGCAAGCAGAGCATCGTGGCGGGATCTACATGTGAAGCAGAGTACATGGCAGCCTCGGAGGCAGCGCATGAAGCGATTTGGGTGAAGGAGTTCATCACCGAACTAGGAGTCATACCCAATGCGTCGGGGCCGATCAAACTCTTCTGTGACAACACTTGAGCTATTGCCCTTGCTAAGGAGCCCAGGTTTCACAAGAAGACCAGGCACATCAAGCGTCGTTTCAACTCCATCCGTGAAAATGTTCAAGATGGAGACATAGATATTTGCAAAGTACATACGGATCTGAATGTCGCCGATCCGTTGACTAAACCTCTTCCGCGAGCAAAACATGATCAACACCAGAACTCTATGGGTGTTCGATTCATCACAATGTAACTAGATTATTGACTCTAGTGCAAGTGGGAGACTGTTGGAAATATGCCCTAGAGGCAATAATAAAAGGATTATTATTATATTTCCTTGTTCATGATAATTGTCTTTTATTCATGCTATAATTGTATTATCCGGAAATCGTAATACACATGTGAATACATAGACCACAATACGTCCGTAGTAAGCCTCTAGTTGACTAGCTCGTTGGTCAACAGATAGTCATGGTTTCCTGACTATGGACATTAGATGTCGTTGACAACGGGATCACATCATTAGGAGAATGATGTGATGGACAAGAACCAATCCTAAGCATAGCACAAGATCGTGTAGTTCGTTTTGCTAGAGCTTTTCCAATGTCAAGTATCTCTTGCTTAGACCATGAGATCGTGTAACTCCCGGATACCGTAGGAGTGCTTTGGGTGTACCAAACGTCACAACGCAACTGGGTGACTATAAAGGTGCACTACAGGTATCTCCGAAAGTGTCTGTTGGGTTGACACGGATCGAGACTGGGATTTGTCACTCCGTATGACGGAGAGGTATCTCTGGGCCCACTCGGTAATGCATCATCATAATGAGCTCAAGGTGACCAAGTGTTTGGTCACGGGATCATGCATTACGGTACGAGTAAAGTGACTTGCCGGTAACGAGACTGAACGAGGTATTAGGATACCGACGATCGAGTCTCGGGCATGTAACGTACCGATTGACAAAGGGAATAGTATACGGGGTTGCTTGAATCCTCGACATCGTGGTTCATCCGATGAGATCATCGAGGAGTATGTGGGAGCCAACATGGGTATCCAGATCCTGCTGTTGGTTATTGACCGGAGAGCCGTCTCGGTCATGTCTGCATGTCTCCCGAACCCGTAAGGTCTACACACTTAAGGTTCGGTGATGCTAGGGTTGTATGAATATGAGTATGCAGCAAACCGAATGTTGTTCGGAGTCCCGGATGAGATCCCGGACGTCACGAGGAGTTCCGGAATAGTCTGGAGGTAAAGAATTATATATAGGAAGTGCTGTTTCGGCCATCGGGAAAGTTTCTGGGTCACCCGTTATTGTACCGGGACCACCGGAAGGGTCCCAGGGGTCCACCGGGTGGGGCCACCTATCCCGGAGGGCCCCGTGGGCTGAAGTGGGAGGGGAACCAGCCCCTAGTGGGCTGGTGCGCCCCCCCTTGCCCCCCCTGCGCCTAGGGTTGGAAACCCTAGGTGGGGGCGCACCACTTGCCTTGGGGGGCACTCCACCCCCCTGGCCGCCGCCCCCTTGGGAGATTGCATCTCCCAGGGCCGGCGCCCCCCCCCTAGGGGCCTATATAAAGGAGGGCAGGGGGGAGGGCAGCCGCACCCTGTGTCTTGGCGCCTCCCTCCCCCTGCTACACCTCGTCCTCCTCCCGCAGCAGCTTGGCGAAGCCCTGTCGAAGTTCTGCTGCATCCACCACCATGCCGTTGTGCTGCTGGATCATCATCAACCTCTCCTTCCCCCTTGCTGGATCAAGAAGGAGGAGACGTCATCCGCTCCGTACGTGTGTTGAACGCGGAGGTGCTGTCCGTTCGGCACTTGGTCATCGGTGATTTGGATCACGGCGAGTACGACTCCATCATCACCGTTCTCTTGAACGCTTCCGCACGCGATCTACAAGTGGTATGTAGATGCAATCTCTCTCCCATGACTCGTTGCTTGGATGAACTCATAGATGGATCTTGGTGAAACCGTAGGAAAATTTTTAATTTTCTGCAACGTTGCCCAACAAAGTGTGCAGGGCTGGGCCCATAGGTGTGCAGACTATGCGGCCCTCACAGGGCCGATAAATGTTGGGGCACCAAATTTTTATATAGCCTACACACTGAACCAACATATAGCCCAGGCCAAGCCATCCTACTCCTAACGCAGGCACACACTGAACCACCTAACGCACTGGAAAGCAACAACCACCAACGCTGAAACTTTCCCCTCTCGTTAGGGTTTCTTTTTTCTCTCGGGGCGACTCTAGCCGCCGTTGAGGTTTGCTCCCCTACCGCCGCTGATCAACCCCTTCTCCCGCCGGTGTTGCGCTGGGGGTGGCCACCAGTGCTGTCTCCACGTCCGCGTCGGGGGAGGGAGCGGTGGAAATTTAGGCTTCCCACACCAAACCCGATCTGCCTTCTTTTCGGGTGAGAGGTCCAATGGCGAATTTCGGGTGAGAAGATGATTCAAGAGCTGGGACTGAGAGAGGAGGATCTGGATGATGTGATCTTCGATGAGCAAGTCGCGCCACCGGAGGGGCCGAGATGGGTTTCCCTAGCTAGGGTTAACACGACGAAGAGCTATAGCCAGACTTGGTTTTACAGAAACATGATAGCGGCATGGGACATCACGCAGGAGGCTAAGTTCAAACCTCTGGAGGAAAATTTGTATACTGTCCAATTCACCTGCCTAGGGGATTGGGAGAGAGTCATGAACGAGGGCCCTTGGAACTTCAGGGCGGATGCGGTGATCCTGCTGTCGTATGACGGAATCACGAAGCCTTCCACTGTGAATCTCGAGACAATCAAGATATGGATTCAAATCCATGATATCCCAGAACTATATGCTCATCTGGTGGCTCCGTTGGCAGCAAAAGTGGGAGAAGTTCTTTTCTCAGAACCGAACTCACATGACTTTGTGGGAAATTTTCATCGAGTTTGGGTCAGCATCAATGTCCATAAACCCCTCAAGAATGTTGTATCTATGATAAGAGATGGGAAGAGGCAGATTTACAGAGTCAAGTACGAGAAGCTACCTGACTGGTGCGTGGTTTGTGGCATGCTAGGTCACCTATAAAAGGAACACGGCAATGGCATCCACCCTCCAACGGCGCTTGTTTTCAAGGATCTCCGAGCCAGCTGGGCCATGCGTTCTGGTCGTGGTCCAGGAGAAGGCCGCAGCCAGAGGGGTGGCAGGAGAGGAGGCCGATCAGGCGGCCGTTCCAGTCCCCGTTCAGGGGGAGGCCGGGGTGATGCAATGGATCAATATGTTCATACTGCATATCAAGTGGGAGACCCAAGCAAGGGGACTAGTGATGCAGAGATGGAGGACTAGAACAGAAAGAGGAATGCGGGAGCCGAGCTTGGAGCCAAAGTCACCACGCCTATAAGCACTGAATCTGCAGGGGTGGCTGTGACCCCGCTTGCAATTGTACCAGCAGCCTTGATGGTTGTTAGCCCACCACCGCATAGAGATCTGAAGAGAACCAAGAAGACGGACGAGAATTCCGAGGGTGCAACTACAGAAATGAAGAATTTGGTGGGTTCCTTCGAGGAGCACGGCCAGGCCCAATGAGTGCGCTATGTTGGAACTGTCGTGGCGTGGGCAAAGTCGCGACAGTTCGAGAGGTTCGCAAGTTTGCGAACAAATTTGCCCCTACCCTCTTATGTATCGTGGAAACTCAGATAGAACGCTCGAGGGTAGAAGTGTTAGCAGGCACTTTTAGCTATGACCATAGTTTTGCTATTGATAGTCGTGGTAGAACTGGAGGTATTGGCATTTTTTGGAACAATGAAATAAAGTTGGAAATTCTTGGTTACTCGGACTACCATGTTGATTGTTCTATTGAAGAGGTAGGTTTTGAGCCTTGGAGAGCTACTGTGGTTTATGGCGAAGCGCATACACATCTTCGTTATAAAACTTGGGACACTTTGAAAAATATTAGCACTTCTAGCAGTTTACCTTGGATGTGCCTTGGTGATTTTAATGAAGTTATACGTCCCGATGAGCATGAAGGAGTTGGGAAAAGGAGTAATGCGCAGATACAAAATTTTCGTGATGCGCTTGACGTGTGCATGTTGCTAAATGTTGGCTATGTTGGTCGTTTCTAGAATTTTGAAAAGAAGGTGAGGGGGGGATCCTACACTATGGTCCAACTGGACCGCGCCCTAGCTAATGCTGATTGGCGTGCAAGGTTTCCTCTTGCATACCTGACACACTTGACGGCAGCATCCTCTGATCATTGCCCCATTATGCTGCGTTTGAATAGAGAGCAGCCGCGGAGCAGGCAGCCGAAAACTTTCAGGTATGAAGTAATGTGGGAAGGCCACGAATCTTGGAGAGACACTATCAGTGCAGCATGGGAGGGCGGGGAAACTAGCAATACAGTGGGTGATCTTCGGGCTAAACTGCAAGCTATATCTCATGACTTGGGCCGGTGGAATAATGAGACCTTTGGAAACGTTCGAAAGGAGATCAAAAAGCTGAAAACGGAGCTTGAGAAGCTGCGGGCTGACCCTAGCCGAAGGGCTCTGTCACACGTCGAGCTCAAGATAAACGAGAATCTAGTTGAACTATACCATCGGGAAGAATTATTATGGAGGTAGCGTTCACGTATTGAGTGGCTAACATCCGACGACAAAAATACAAAGTTTTTCCACTTGAGAGCAAGCATCCGCAGGAAGAAGAACATGATTAAGGCGTTACAAAACTCCCTTGGAGTATTGAAAAATGATCCAGATGAGCTCAAAGCAATGGTACACCAGTTTCATGAAACCCTGTATACATCAGAAGGTGTAAACAATATGGAAGCAGTCCTAAACTGTGTACCAACCAAGGTCACAACAGAGATGAACGAGCTACTGGTCGCACCTTACAAGGGGGAAGAAGTAAAGGCAGCCCTCTTTCAGATGTTTCCGACCAAGGCACCGGGGCCCGATAGTTTTCCAGCTCACTTTTATCAGCATCACTGGGATCTGTGCGGAGCCGAGGTAACGGAGGCGGTTCTCAGGATCATTTTGGGAGAGGAAAGTCTAGAAAGCATCAATGACACGGTGCTGGTTCTCATCCCTAAGGTAATGAACCCTACTATGCTAACTCAGTTCAGACCCATCAGTTTATGCAATGTATTATATAAGTTGCGTCCCAGGTGATTGCGAACAAATTGAAGATAATTCTTCCGGACATCATCTCAGAAGAACAATCAGCCTTTGTGTCAGGCAGGCATATCACAGACAATATCATCAGTGCTTATGAGTGTCTTCACTTTATGAAACGCAGCAAGGCCAAAGTTAACAGTTTTTGTGCACTTAAACTCGATATGATGAAGGCATGCGACAGATTAGAATGGGATTATCTACATGCGATGATGATAAAGCTTGGCTTTGCCCCATCTTGGGTACAGATAGTAATGAACATGGTTCGGTCAGTGTCATTTTCAGTACTATTTAATGGTGAGAGGCTTGACACTTTCAACCCATCCAGAGGTATTCGGCAGCAGAGGGCCTTTCGTGCCTACTGAAATCCAGTTCGTCATCGTCTCAGCTAGAAGGGATCAAGGTGGCATCCACAGCCAGTCGTGAATCATCTCCTTTTTGCTGATGACAGCCTGCTGATGTTTAAATCGAGTGTTGAAGGGGCTGTTGCAGTATCAAACTTGCTGGAAAGTTACTGTGTGGCATCTGGACAACGTATAAATCATGAGAAATCCTATATTTTCTTTAGTAAAGGATGTCCACAAGTTATGAGAGAGAGTATCAAGAACACATTAAACGTTCATAATGAATCGCTCAGTGATAGGTACCTGGGGATGCCTACTGATGTTGGGCATTCAAAGAATAGCACATTCAGATATCTGAGAGATCGTGTGTGGGAGAAAATAAGAGGGTGGATGGAGAAACTGCTATCTTCAGCGGGCAAGGAAGTTCTTATTAAATCTGTGGCTCAGTGAATACCGGTTTTTTCGATGTCTTGCTTCCGCCTCCCACGAGGTTTATGTGAGAATATTACCTCCCTGATCAGACAGTTTTGGTGGGGGAGCAAGCAGGGAAAACGGAAACCGAGCTGGGTAGCCTGGGACGAGATGACAAAGCCAAAGAATCTAGGCGGCCTCGGTTTCAGGGATCTGGAGATCTTCAAACTTGCCCTACTGTCGAAGCATGATGCCACAAAACCCTACATCCTTGAGCGCCCGCCTTCTCAAGGGGGTCTACTTCCCTGATGTATCTCTTTTTGAAGAAAGTCTTGGGAATCATCCATCATAAATTTGGCGGGCAATCCTGGATGGGCGAGATATCATGGTGCAGGGACTTGTGAGAAGAATTGGAAATGGTGAAACCACGGACATCTGGCATGATAACTGGCTACCCCGCACACACACATGAAGCGACTAACATCTCTGGTTCAACATCCTCCTCAGAAAGTGTCCGAACTCATAAACAGCACCACCTGCTCTTGGAATGAACAACTAGTTCGGGGTATTTTTGTTCCAATCGATGCGGAAACCATCATGCAGATTCCTCTCTGTACTAGACAGATCGAGGATTTTTGGGCATGGAGCGAGGACAGACGAGGTATTTTCTCTGTCAGAACTGCTTACCACATGATCCATCAGAAGAAACTAAGCAGAGAAGCCTGGTTATATGAGCATGGGGGATCGTCTCATTCACAAGTTGATGGTGAGATCTGGACTAAGCTATGGGGTTTTAACGTACCATCGAAGCTTAAGATGTTCCTATGGAGATTTGCGAAGAATACCACACCAACCTCGGCACTCTTGCCTCATCGGAACATGGCGGACACGCCAGCGTGCGTCCTTTGCGGAGCGGAAGACACTTGGAGACACGCTTTGCTAAACTGCACTGTATCCCGGAGTACGTGGGCTTTGTCATCTGAGCATGTCATCGATGCACTGAGTAAGAACGAAGAAGGTGACGTGAAGAGATGGCTCTCCGCCATGCACCAGGCGCCTTTGGCCCGTAACATCCATCTTGCCACCGGCGACCCGTGTACGCCGAGGACATGTACCGCTAGGAAGATGGCAACGACGACGAAGAACAGGGCATCGCGTTGGAGCTTCGTGCCATCTAAGTATTGGCGATGGACATTGGGTTGTGGCCGTGGTCATGACCGGCGGCATCTCAAGCTTGGTCAATTCGTATATCTTGACATGCTGGGATTTATTTCACAGTTTCAGCTTGAACCATCTGGACGGTCGACATGCTCGACAGCGGTGACCGGTGAAGATCAGATTCTGCCGGGCGCCTCGTCCCTTGCAGCCAAGAACATCTAAGGTGAGCTGTGCGACGAGGAGGTCGGACCCCGGAAAGAGATGGCCATGAAGAACAAGACGAGCAGCGAGCCTATGTGTGGAAAGGTGTAGGATGCAACTCATTGTATTCCATGGAGTAGGTTACAATATATACACAGGATGTCTTGTGTGACAAGGAAACTAATCCTACCATATCTCTTGCAATCAACTATACAAGGCTAGGGAAGATAGAAATAGCAATACAATATGTCATGTTCAACACCCCCCCCCCCCGCCCCCCGCGCAGTCGAAGCGTCGGTGTCGGCGATGCAAAGAATGGAACGAAACTCCTGGAATGCAGTGGTTGAAGCCCCTTGGTCATAATGTCGGCAAACTGCTGGGTGGTCGGTACATGAAGAACACAAAGCTGACCCAACTGTACCTTCTCGCGGACGAAGTGAACATCAAGTTCAATATGCTTGGTGCGCTTGTGCTGCACCGGATTGGCCGCGAGATAGGTGGCCGAAACATTGTCACAAAAAACCACCGTGGCTTTCGGGATTGGAACCCGAAGTTCACCAAGTAGTTGACGGAGCCAACATGTCTCGGCAACACCATTGGGACGGCATGATACTCGGCCTCAGCACTCGAGCAGGAGACGGTTGGATGCCGCTTGAAGGACCAAGAGATGAGAGTCACCGAAGAAGACACAATATCCCAACGTGGATCGTCGACTGTCAGGACAACCGGCCCAATCTGCATCAGTGTAAGCAAGCAGCTCGGTGGAGGCGGAGGCGCGGCGACGAAGTCCAAAGGTCGGTGTGCCGCGAATGTACCGAAGAATGCGCTTGACCAGATACCAGTGAACATCACGGGGCGAATGCATATGCAAGCAAACTTGCTGCACCGCAAACTGAATGTCTGGTCTGGTGAGCGTGAGGTACTGAAGAGAACCAACAATACTGCAGTAGAGAGCGGCATCAGTGGCAGGCTGCCCAGCAGTAGCACAGAGATTCGGCTTGGCCTCGATAGGAGTGGCAGTAGGCTTGCAGTCGGTCATACCAGCAAGATCCAGGAGATCAAGAACATACTATCCTTGATGAAGAAAAAATCTGGAGGCATCACGTTGCACATTAATGCCGAGGAAGAAGTGCAATGCGCCCAAGTCCTTCGGCCGAAACTCAGAACCAAGACGACCGATGATGTCGCGAAGTAGATCCGCGCGAGAGGCGGTGATGACAATATCATCAACATACAAAAGAAGCATGGCGACATGATCAGCTCGATGAAGCACAAATAGCGACGTGTCCGAGGTGGTGCTGCGAAACCCAAGAGCGGTGAAAAAGAGCATACCACAAAACATGTAGTTTACAAAAATATAAATCATGTATTTAAAAAATGCTAAACCAGTATAAAAAATATACTTGTATACGGAAAATGTACGGCATATATTTAACAAAAGTAAACATCGAAAACATATACTTATAAATGTTTCTAATATATACGAATAGGGTACATTGTGTGTGAAAAATGTTGACCAGGTATTCAAAATATGTATTTAAGAAAAAACATGCACATCATATATTTTTAAAAATTTCACGCGCACACTAAAATGTACATTGTGTATTGAGATGTGTAGACATGTGTTGGATATCCGTGGAAAAAGAAAAAAGAAAAAAGAAAAAGGAAACCAAAGAAAACCAATGATAAGAATGGAAACAGGAAAGAACTAAGGAAAAAAGAAAAGGAAAAGGTCAAAGAATGAAATGCAAAAAAAATGAAAACCGAGCAAGAAACAGAAAAAATCAGTGAAGAAAGCAAAGAGAATAGAAGAAAACCATGATCAAACTATGAACAACACATGATCAATTGGGTAGAGAGGAGCCAGTGAACCAAAAAAAAAACAGCGAAACAGGTCGGCCCAGAAATACTAGGGAAAGAAAAAACTCCAGGCGAGACGAGAGCTATATCTCCATTAATACTTGTTTGGTGGAAAACTGATATAGCTCTCGTGATCGGCAGATACGTTGAACTGCTAGCCTTGTAGGCTTTGCTTCACTTGGGATCATATGGGACAGCTATTAAATAGGTGTTGCTCAACAAGTAAAAACTCAAAAAAATTATTGGACATGCAAATGATGCTAATGTAATTTTCAAATAAAAATAGAGTTATAATTACAGAAATGATTTGACTTAATTATGACCCTGCAATAAGAATCAAGTTTAGAGTAGAATTAAGTGTTATGATTTAAAGCACTTGGACTACTAAGGGGGTGTTTGGTTCAGAAGTCCTAGGACTTTTTTTAGTCCTAGAGACTAATCAAAAAAGACTCTCCAGTAGAGTCTTTTTCTAGTCCCTGTAGAAAAAGTCCCTCCCGTTTGTTTCCTAGGGACTTTTTAGGGACTTTTTCTAGTCTCTGGGACTAAAAAGTCCCTGAACCAAACACCCCCTGAAATAATGCAAATCCGGGAAAGAACCATAGCTGGCTTGGAGGAGGGAGAACATGATAGCTACAATCTTGTACGACCCATGAACTACCTGACCATTTGAAGGTCCACTCTCTTTGGCCCGGCCAACAAGTACTGCCAACATATCTGCTACAAGTTAAACATCACAGGAGACATGGAATCTCCATGTCGTAACCCCTTACGTGTCTGGAGAAATTGTCATGTATTGTTGTTGACTTTTATTCTGACACTACCTTTTTGTATGAATGAATCCACCTAAGATCTCCAAGACTCATTGTACCTCTTTATACGTAAGGCTTGCTGCAAAAAGGGCCATTTGACCTTACCATACGCTTTTTCAAAATCCACTTTGAAGATAACACCATCTAATTTCTTCGTATGGATTTTATGTTGCGTTTCATGTAAGACCACAACCCGTTCAAGGATGTGTCGTCCTAGCATGAAAGCAGTTTGTGTTGGTTGCACAACTGAATTGGCTATCTGCGTCAACCTATTCATGCCAACCTTTGTAAAAATCTTAAAGCTTACATTGAGAAGACAGATCGGTCAGAACTGCTCAATGTGAATAGCCTCAAACCTCTTTGGCAACAATGTTATTGTTCCAAAATTGAGGTGACAGAGGTTTAAGTGGCCATCGAACAAATGATGGAACATGGGCATAAGATCTCCATTTATGATATGCCCACATTTCTGATAAAATTCTGCCGGGAACCCATCCGACCCAGGGGCTTTATTATGCTTATTTCATTATTGCATCAAACACCTCTTTCTCAGTGAACGGAGCAGACAACAGCTCATTCTCTTCTAAGTTAAGCTGAGTTATCTCCCCGATCGCACTCTCATCTAGAGCTACAAAACTTTCTTTTGGTGCTTGAAAAAGCTTCTTATAATATTCAGAGATGTTCAATTTTAGGTTCTCATGTCCTACAATTGTACCCTCATCTCGTTCGAGTTGTCTTCTTCTTTCTATGATTTCCATTAGCTATCATATGATAAAAATGTGTGTTATCATCTCCTTGGACCATCTTAGAAACCTTTGCTCTAAGCGCCCATTTCATCTCCTCCTCTCTCATAAGGGCTTGTAACTTCTTCTCCGCCTCATTCTTAATATCCCCCTCAGACATATTAAGAAGGGTGGATTCCGCTTTCACATCAAGCTCATTAATAATTTTTGTTAGCCTCTCCTTTTGTACATTATAAATACCACTTTGGTTTTTGGCCCACCCCCTCAAGAATTGGCGCAAATGTCTAATTTTGTTTTGCCATATTTCCACATGAGAAGTCCCACTAGACTCCCTGGCCCATTCTTTCGCAATAAGATTTAGGAAGACTTCCCTCTCGAACCATCCTAGTTCGAAAGAGAAATTATTTCCGTTGCCCACATGGGTCGATTCCCCGGAGTCAACCAGCAACAGGGCATGCTCCAAAATGTCACTCTGTAGAGCACGAACCATTACCAGCAGAAATTTTTGCTCCCACTCAACACTTGTGAGGACCCTATCCAATTTCTCATAAGTAGGAATTGGCAAGGAATTAGCCCACATGAATTGTCTACAAGAGAGGCCAATCTCCCTCAAGTCGAGACTTTCAATGATCACATTGAACATGAATGACCATCTTCCATTGAAATTTCATTAGTTTTCTCATTTGTCTTCTAATGATATTGAAATCTCCTCCAACCATAAGGGCAGCCTTTCATCCCCACAAATTCTCACTAAATCTGCAAGGAAGTCTAGCTTAAGTTCTGGCTGCACCGCACCATATATGGCCACCAAAGCCCATCTGAAGCCATCAGTTTTTGATCACACCCGAAATTTGACAGCAAATTCACCGTGAACCACATTTAGCACTTCAAACGTGTCGCACTTCACCCCAAGTAGGATCCCTCCAGATCGCCCCTTTGAGGTTGGCAGTGCCAATCAAAGTCAACCCCCCCCCCCTTGAAATGGTGTTGAGAATCTGGGAAGTAAAAATGTCTCTACACGTCTCTAATAAAGCCATGAGGTCCAATTTTTGCCTTATCGATTTATCACTAAGGAATCTTTTTTTAAACAAGTCCGCTAGACCTCTGTTATTGCAGAATATTCCTTTCATGCTTCATCATGGAATTTTTTCTTTTGTTTAAGTCTTGCGCTCCTACGCACCGCGGATGTGGGATAAACCTTCCTCTTCTAGGTTCTTTTTGGTTTATCTTGCATCACCTCTAGTGATGCGGGTCGGTGTCAGTATATACAATGACATTTGGTTGCAAAGGGGCCATATACCCCTCGGCAATCACATCCTCATCCTCGCCTGCTAAGCCCTTCGTGGGGACTAGATCCTCACAGAGGCTCTGAAGCGCTGCTATTCCAAGATCATTAGTATCAGTGTCATTCATGGGTTTTACCGCCGCTATATTTCGAATTAAATCCAATGCTCTATAAGTTTCTAAATATAATAGATCATTAGTGGATTTGGCGGTATCTTTGCCATTACTACCAAGAGATGATCCCTATGTTAGTGGCTTTATCAATAATTTCATGTTCAGAAAAGTGCAGAACTGAACAACTTGTATTAACCGGCATACATGTACGAGTTTTGATGTCTCAAAGCTTGACGGCCCTCATAGCGTGCCCCATCAGTATGCCATCCGCATCTGGCCCTCATAGCATGCCCCTTGATCCGGTGACTGAACCGTCTGTCACCAGACATTGGATCCGAAATACCTCCAAAAGAGATCACGTTCTCCATAGCGACTCCATTTGGGCTATGACCGTCTGTCATATGCCCGGACAAGTCCAAAGATGTGGGAGGTACGGACCTCTCAGACTGAGCCACCGCGGTACCGTTAACCCCGTCGGCCAAAGCACTGCTTTAAATTAGGGGACAATTTCACTTTCCCGGCCTCTGTACCAACTAGCGATGTATACGGCATTTTAATTGTGAGTACTAGGATTTTTAATATCGGTAACGCTCCGAACCTAGTCCTCAATAAATGCGTTAGTACAAGAAAACCCTGGTCCTCAAGAATAAATAGGATCCTAAACTCACCTCTTTGAGGATTTGGACCCATGTGTTGGGTTTTTACATCCACTTCGCCAACCAGTTGAGCTAGGCTCACTCCCTGATGGTTTTTGGTTAAAACTTAGAAGACTCTAATTTGGGACAAGAGGCACATGAATAATTTTATCTTTGGTTCCGTGAAGAATTCATCTTTTTAGTTTCTGGTTGAGCAATGGAACCAATAATATTAGGAATAGCCATTTATTGGGTTAAAGAAGTTATATGCACATGGTAGGACATTAGAATTTCAGGTTAGACTTCTATTGAAAGAAGAGGCAATGCCTACATCAATCGATCATATTAGGATCTATGACATTGACATAATTATCATTCTTTGCATTGAGCTTGTTCACATGTAAAGTTGTATGCATCAATCGAAACATAACGCGGGGTTAATCTTTTTTCTAAAAAAAACTTATTAACATTTTGAGGCTAAGTGTGCACGGTCGGGCCCATAGTTGTGCAGACTATGCGACCCACATAGGGCCCATATATGTTGAGGCCCCAAATTTTTTATATAGGCCTATGAATATTTATAGTTGTTCCTAGGCGCTAAGCCGCGCATGGCACTGGGTTCTGTGGCCTAACATATAGCCCAAGCCAAGCCGTCCTACTCCCAGCGCAGGCACACACTGAATGACCTAACACACTGGACTGGTCGGAGACGTTTTCCCGCTCCCCGTCCCCCCTGCCCCCAGTCCCAACCCATCATCCATGCCCTGGTCGTGATGCTTTAGTGCGATCCGACCCGCGACCTTCCAGCACTGATGCGACGTGCCGACGAGCCCATCCTCCGTTTGTGCTGCAGCAGTCGTGTTCCCATCCTCCCTGGGCCGAGGCCGCCGGTGGCCCATGCATATGCCTTCACTTTCCCTTATGCGGAAGATGATCTTCAACAGTATGGGAACTACTTGTTTTTGGAAGGAAATTCCTAAGAAGATGTGTGCTTACAGATAGGTCGATTTGAATCCATTAGAAGCATGATGGAAACGACTACTACAAATGTTGCCATTTCCAAAGCATTACAATACATGAAGATGCAGAGTTACATTCAGTGGTGTTATGGTCAGCAGATGCATATTTGGCTGAATAAATAGGTAAACCGAAAGTTTCTAGTCAACATTTAAACTTAAAAATTAGGATATTGTCACTTATATTTGAGGAGCGAATGTTTATAAATCTATCACTGATTCTAAAATGAGAATGCTTGAACAGAAGCATACATTTTAACCTGAAATCAATCAACCTTAAAGGTCTCGCAAAGGGTTTCTCATCAACCAAGTGGCAAGTATTTCATTTGTATCAATGATAATTGTTTCACCTGATGGTTATGTATTTTGTTAGGAAATTATACTTTTGATGCCTTGAAGGTTTTGGTTCTTCTTCTACCGCTGATCTAGTTATGGGAGCTATGGATGAGGTAAACAGTTGATTTGGTACTATTTTCCCTTTATTATTATTTACAGTTTTTCCACGTTTTATCTTTTTTTGGATCATTACACATTGAGTATAAACTCTAGATTTATTGAGCAATTGAGCTTTATTTTGTATGTTTTAGAATGGGGTGCTTTTTGGGATTGTTGTGAGATATTTTTGTGTAGTAACAACCTACAAAAATTTATCTATGTTGTCGAAAAAAATGGGCCCAGGGTTTGCTTCAATCCTGGCTCCGCCACTGCTTAACTCCTCGGTTAAAGATCACAACATAGCAGTTCAACCGGACAGGATACGGGACTAGGTGAGTTAGACAGTTCGTCTGATTGTCAAACATTGTCCCATAATCTTCAATTGATATTTGCTTCATTTTTTCTAGTGAGATAGGGCCCCATTTTGAGTTTTGCACAGGCCCCCGGATTTTACGGGTTGGCCCTGTATGTGTAACACCATTATCTTGGGTGTTGAACGTGACATCATTCTCGAGACGAAACTAGATAGTTATACTTTGTATTTTCTTACACACAACAATATAGCTCTTCCTTACTCTGGAATCTGGATAACCAAAACGTTGATTAACCACAAGTCCTTCCTAATTTACTGAAATCCGGCTAACTTCAGCCAGAGCAATCGTTCCAACTAGGGCGATGCTTGCCCAATAACACGCTGCCATACAATGACATTTTTTCTAGGTTTTCTTTAAGGATTCTTCGTGTTTGGTTTGGGACGGCGAAGTGGCGGTGTTGCCATTGGCTAGGAATAATGGTCTCTCCTCCCTATCCCCGTGCCATTGGTGTGCTTTTCACCGGTGCTGGGCGTGTGGAGCTAGTTTTTTCTCCAATATGTCTTCCGGGCTCTGGTCGGTTTAGGTTTTCGGTGGATCCATCTGGATTCGGATGGTTTTTGTGGTCTTCGAAGTTTGTCCAGGCCCTTATCAGCGTTTTTTCTCCGCCGACGTCCACTGGTGTACATGGACAACTACCCAACTGCTGCTACTACAGGTTCCTAGGTTTCCAAAAGTTTGCTTCGCCAAGGCAGATACCCAGAGGTGGCATTGAGCCATCCGTTGTGGATGCAGGAGAAAGATAATTTTGGCACACTCAAGAATTTGAAAGTATTTCTATTTTTTTGTAATGGTCTGTTTTAAGGATATGTGAAACTTAATATATGGCCCTAGACTTTTTGCATTAAAAAATGCATGTTGCTTGTGTATGTGATACTCACACATCTCTTGTCCTAAATACGGTTGTCCCTACCTTTGTGTACTCCTCCACCACATGGTGCTAGCAATGCAATTTCTTCTGGGTCTCCCACGTAGTGACATTGAAAGGCGAGGCTGCCAACACCACTGTAGTGGGTGAATTATAATGAGCACACCAATATGCAGTTATCGCAAAAAAGAGAGAGAAAGAGATAAAAATAACAATTACTTCTAGGGTAGGTTATAAATACATGTGGATCTTAAACTCTTTGGCTAGGATAATAAACTGTATTCAGCAGCCGAAAAGTAACTTTGCTCACAATGGTTGATGGTTTTGAATTTTCACTTCAGTATTAGCAAACAACAAAGTAATGCTTCATACGATGAATGTGATAATGGAAGGTATCGGGATGCCAAAGTACTCAATGTCCTTAGGACACAGTATTTCTTAAGTTATTCGAAGTAGGTGCAGAGTGATCTGGGCCACACAACCAAATCCTCTGGACCAACTATAATGACGCAATTCAAATACTCCAAAGTTGGGCTCAGGTTCTGAGTACATGTATGAGTTATATGTTGCGATGAGATTAGAATGAAGACATGGGCTGATGGATGTGTATCAACTAGGATCATGGGCAGCTGCATTAGTAGATATATAGATATCAGTGCATAGAGCTTCAACCAGAATAAAAATGATGGTGAAAAAGAATAACACTAGTAGAAAAACACCTATTAGTCCCGGTTCGTAAGGGCCTTTAGTCCAGGTTCATGAACCGGGACTAATGGGTCGTTACTAATACCTTCGACCTTTAGTCGGTTCTTACACGAACCAGGACAGATGGGCCTCCACGTGGCCACTGCGAGCAGCCCAGGCAGGGGGGCCTTTGGTCCCGGTTGGTGACATAAACCGGGACCAAAAGGCTTCCACGCGTCAGCAGCTGGCTGGAGCTGAGGTTTTTATTTTTTTTTAAGTGCTTGGTTTAGGGATTTTGGGGGTTATTTTTAGCTTGTTATTAGCTAGCTAATAGAGAGAAGTGTCCTCTCTTATATCTTCGTCCTTGGTTACCAACGCTACTGCTATGTTTATTTCACCCGCAGATATATAATAACTCATGCATGCTCGCATCATACATCATCATATATAATAACAAGTCATACTAATCATGCATCATCATACAACTTCTACTCGTTATTAATAATAAGTCATACGATCATCATCCTCATAGTCATACGATCATCATTCTTTTTGCTTTTAATGTTTTGAACAGAATTCTAATTACTTATTTACTTTCTTTTATGATTATTCTTTTTGCTATTAAAGTTTGTAACAAAATTCTAATTACTTATTTATTTTCTTTTATGATAATTCTTTTTGCTATTAAAGTTTGTAACAAAATTATAATTACTTATTTATTTTCTTTTATAATAATTCTTTTTGCTTTTAATGTTCTGAACGGAATTCTAATTACTTATTTATTTTCTTTTATGATAATTCTTTTTGCTATTAAAGTTTGTAACAAAATTTTAATTACTTATTTATTTTATTTTATGATAATTC
>NC_041391.1:36205149-36206783 GCF_002162155.2 Triticum dicoccoides | reverse complement strand
ATGATAATTATTTTTACTATTAAAGTTTGTAACAAAATTCTAATTACTTATTTATTTTCTTTTATGATAATTCTTTTTGCTTTTAATGTTTTGAACAGAATTCTAATTACTTATTTATTTTCTTTTATGATAATTCTTTTTGCTATTAAAGTTTGTAACAAAATTCTAATTACTTATTTTTTTCTTTTATGATAAATATTTTTGCTTTTAATGTTTTGAACAGAATTCTAATTACTTATTTATTTTATTTTATGATAATTCTTTTTGCTTTTAATGTTATGAACAGAATTCTATATAATTTTAGTTTCAATAATACTAGAGGTTTATAAAAGCTTTTTAGTTGATTTCTTTGGTACCAGTTCTAAGGCTGTTACAAAGGCATTTTATTTGGTACAGGTTTTAAGGTTGGTGCCCCACCAGCACCTTTTAGTACCGGTTCGTGGCATGAACCGGTAAAAGAGTTTTTTAGTTGATTCTTTCTGAGCTGTTTTTTTGTCCCAACTCGCAAAGCGAGAGGCAATCGCAGCGGTTTATAAGCCCTGAGTGTAGAGACGATGAAGGGAGAAGCGCAGTGCTCACCTGCACGTTGGCCTGAAGCTAAGCAACGTGCAGGTGAGCATTGCGCCTCTCTTTCATTTTGGCATGGTATATGTAGGCATATCATTGGTCCCGGTTGGTGGCATGAACCGGTTGGTGGCATGAATAGTTAAAATTTGAATTCTTTGAAATTTGTGTGAATCACAAGTTTGTGATTAACTTTACTAAAAAAATGAGCATAGATGCGCCTATAGAGAGAATTCAACCTACATTCATAATAAATTTCTATGAATTTCAAAGAAATTCAGTATGAATTTAGGTCAAATTCCCTGTATAAGGGCATCTATTTTCACTTTGAGAGGAGCTCAACAAGGCAGAGAGGGAGGGGCTTATAAACCGGTGTGAGCGCCATTCGGTTGGTGAGGTGGGACTAAACTCTGACCGCAACGAGGATCAACCCTTTAGTCCCGGTTTGTGGCATGAACCGGGACTAAAGGGCTGACTTTGGTCCCGGTTCAAGCCACCAACCGGGATCAATGGTGGTGGGCCAGGAGCGAGGCCCATTGGTCCCGGTCCGTCCCACCAACCGGGACCAAAAGGTCCAGACGAACCGGGACCAATGGCCCACGTGGCCCGGCCGGCCCCCGGGGCTCACGAACCGGGTCCAATGCCCCCATGGGTCCCGGTTCTGGACTGAACCGGGACTAATGGGCTGACCCGGCCTGGACCATTGCCCCCTTTTCTACTAGTGTAAACAACAGAGTGAAAGTGTGGATTTACATGTTGGTGATAATTCAGTGATGAGCAGTATGCATATTCTACTATCGTGTAAAATTTTGGGATGTATTTCGTCCTTCTACTTTCAGAAGAAGCTACCAAGCTAAGACTTCTACAAAATATAATTAGGAGATGTCAGATCTCACTCGACAACACTGGTGATGATTCTTTTAAAGTAAATTTGAGCTTTTATCATATAACGAATGAATGCAATTATGTTACTTGTAGTATCGGATAATTAATGGAGTTAGTCCTTGTGTTTATCTCTGGAAAATTTCATCGTTTATCTCAACAAACATTTGTAAGATGTTATTGTGAAT
>NC_041391.1:36201801-36204837 GCF_002162155.2 Triticum dicoccoides | reverse complement strand
GGTACTATTCAATCATTTAAATTTATTTGTTCATAGAATTCATACTGATCACATGTACTTTGTTTGAACTGTTCACTACTAATAACTACACATGCATGTTGTTTTATCAGAATAAATGAAGCAAGTATGATGAGTTTGAAGTTTTGAATTGACAATGTTATCATAGCAAGCCGAGAGTATCTAATCATGTGACAATTTACATAAACGTAATTTTGTGAAACATAAACAAGGGACCAACTTTCAGACATTGTATATCAAACTTGTAAAATATACATTATATTTTACGTTACATACACCTGCCAAAACAGACAAAGGACCAGGCGCAGAAGAAACTACTAGAGCACATCCCAGACAGATGCCATGTATTTGTATGCCACAAGTTGAGAACTCCACTGAGCACCCCACAGTAACTCGGTGATACATTGCGGCCAGCCTTCTTGCACCCAGCAGCACCTAATTTTGTTTTGCCCAGCACTAACACTATGAGTCTTAGGGATGCCTTGTTCTTGACGCACACATCCTTGCTGCTTCAGTAATGCACAAACTACATAATTAGCACACCATCTGGCATCTAATTTATACGATTTGGCATCCCAATATCTTCCACTCCCACGAGGCAACTATGCAAAACATGTTGTGTGGTTGTAACATAGGGAGAATCATCATCGGAAAGAGACACTACTCGGGGTTAATTCCGGTATTTCACTACCATCAATTCAAGAATCCAAAGATGATATGTTGACGGGTACGTTGAGAACACGGTCCCGGTTTATAGTTCAGGAGTATTAATGCTATAAAATGGATTTCTTTATAGCACGTACAGTAGTGAACTAACATAACTCCTGAGCTGAATACATTTAGCTAACCAGATTGTGAAAGAAGTGACGACGTGGTATCTAGAGGTCATCTACCAGGACGCAGTTTATATAGCAGCAAGTCGTAAGAAACAAGAATTATGTTCACTTTAAAAAACAAGGAAAATTGGAGAATCTTGTACAAGTAGATGTTGGTAATTGATAGATGAGGAGCTTCAGAATCTTGTGCGGTGTTGTTGCCATCTTCAGGTCACTAATTTGGGAGTATTTAACAGAAAGCTACCAGTATTGGGGTTTTGATCCTACATAACTACCAATTTCAAACTGTCAACAAAAATGTACCAGGTGCAGCTAATTATTTGACAAAAAACTACGACTTTTGTTTACTGGTCGATTTGGCAATTTTAAACTGCCACTTTCCTACTGTCAATAAAAATGTACCTGGTGAAGCTAATTATTTGACAAAAAACTACCACTTTTGTTTAGTGATTGTTTTGGCAATTTTAGACTACCACTTTGAAATTGTCAACAAAAATGTACCATGTGAAGCTAATTATTTGACAAAGAACTACCACTTTCATTCAGTGGTCGTTTGGGCAATTTTAAACGAGATTATGGCACTTGTGGCCCACATGTTAGCTTCACGTGTGCCTAACGGCTAGCTGGAGCTGACCGTTTGACCGGTGCGTGGACCAGGTAAAATGATCAGTCGGCTCTCCTCTTCCCCTCCATCTCTCATTCTCTCCCGAGCTCACCCTCTCTCTCCCAGACCTAGCCGTAGGCCGCGGCGGTGGATCCACGTTGGTGGCAAATCATTTGGCGGCAGAGCTTTCGGCATGGGCAGCGGCGGCGTTGACGAGTTCTCCGAGGTGGATAACTAGCTAGGTACCGTCAGTTTTGCAGCGCAGCAGCCTTCCCAACCGGATTTCCAGCCGTCCCAAAAGCGGGTGCAGTTGCCGCTGGCTCCTGTACGTTTGACGACAGGAAGTACACCCAGATGCCAGCACAAGCTTTCTTGTGCCGGCGGCGAGATTTATGGTCGGATCTTCTGTCTTGTATTTTGTTAATTAGAAGGGTATTTAGGTTAGTTGTATTGTTGAATGATCTGTTAATAATTGTAACTATTTTTAGAGTCTGTATGACGAACCACATCCAAACTGTCAGAGACCTGAATATTTATGTTAGAATGCACCATGTTTCAGTAATTTAGCAACATTTTGCAAAAACACAAGTTTGCAATTTGATATTGTGTCTTCACCAAACTGTCATCAGAAGATCTGTAAGATTGTGCTGAAAATTGTAAACTGAAAAAATTAATCTGAGAATTCTAAACTAAAATTTTAATCCGTAAGAGATCTGAACGTCGTAAACTGAAAATTGTAGCAATATTGTGCTGGACATTGAATTAAAATTCCATTTATGTTTGTGGTTAGAAGAAATTACTAATCAGACATATCTTTTTTGACTATGGTCTCTGTGATTGGAAGTGAGGGTTGTGGAGCTGATGATTACATGTACTATGTTAACGATCATGATAACGGATTAGAAAGTGTAGAGCCTATAGGTAGTGAAGATGATGTGCACTAGTAGAAAAAGGACCTAATATGTGAAACATTAGTACCGGTTCGCATATGACCCGGCACTAATGCTCCCATTAGTGCCGGTTGAAATGACTTGGCGGGAGGTGACCTTTAGTACCGGTTCTTTGGGAATCTTTAGTACCGGTTCGTGCCACGAACCGGTACTAAAGATGCTGGTGCCCGGCCAGCACCTTTAGTACCGGTTCGTGGCACGAACCGGTACTAAATAGGTTGTGGCAGGCGCTATTTTTAGTCCCACCTCGCTCCCCTAACAAGAATTTGACCACCTTAAGTATGTTACTTCTCAAACCATCCCAAGCATTTGGTCTTCATTGAACTCTATGTGTAGGATCTGTGGCTGCAATAGGAGACTTCGCCGGTTCTTAAATCGGTGGTAGATTCCTATTGACGATTTAGATTCTATACAAAAAGATCGTTGATGATCAATGTATTTTTTATATGTACTTCTGTGTAGCAGTAGCGCGTTTTGGCTGAAAGGCGGTACTGATCAATGTATTTTTTCTGCGTTCAGATGCATAATTTAAATATGTTATTTTTTGAACTATCACAAGCATTTGGTCTTCATTGAACTCTATATATAAAAAAGAGGAAGAAGAAGCAGAAGAAGAGGAAGAAGAGGA
>NC_041391.1:36199039-36199945 GCF_002162155.2 Triticum dicoccoides | reverse complement strand
ACTACTCAGAAATAAATAGACGAAAAAAATAAAGCAAAAAAGAAATAACTATATAAAAAAATTACTCAAAAATAAATAGAAGAAAATAAATACTCTTCAGAAATATATAGAAGAAGAAAATAAAGCAGAAAAGGAGTAACTATATAAAAAATTACTCAAAATAAATAGAAGAAAATAAATAATGCAGAAAAGAAAAAAATTATATAAAGCAAAAATATTCACAAAGAAACTAAATACAGTAAAAAAAACTACTCAAAAATAAATAGAAGAAAAAATAAAGCGGAAAAGAAATCACTATATAAAAAAATTACTCAAAAATAAATAGAAGAAAATAAATAATGTAGAAAAGAAAAAAATTATAAAAAAATGTTGGGGCGCTGCCTGGTGGGCCTGCCAGACCTTGGGTGTGCAAATACATGCCCAGTAGGGTCAGCAGGCTCACAGGGCAGCGCGCCCTAGTTAGGCCCAGAAGCCTGCTATATAGAGGAGTTTGAAAGGGCAGCCGCGGCTGGGTTTATAAACTAGTGCGGCTGCCCTTCGCTCGGCGAGGTGGGACTAAACGTAGCGCACTGCGGGTGGCAGCGCACGGGCATTGGTACTGGTTGGTGGCTCCAACCGGTACTAATGTGTTGCACTTTAGTACCGGTTGGAGCCACCAAACGGTACTAAAGGGCCTCGTTTCCCGCCGCTTGGGCTGGCTAAAATTGGCCTTCAGTACCGGTTTGTGGCTTCAACCGGTACTAAAGGCCCCTCCTATATATATGGCACTTACGAAAATTC
Organism: Triticum dicoccoides; assembly: GCF_002162155.2. NCBI lineage: Eukaryota > Viridiplantae > Streptophyta > Magnoliopsida > Poales > Poaceae > Triticum > Triticum dicoccoides. The sequence continues at coordinate 36,199,165 of NC_041391.1, read as the reverse complement.
AGTTATCGTCGCCACTAATTCGTTCCACTTCTCGTGCGCGCGAGTCTCGATCTCGACGACGCCGACGCCGCCGCGCCGCCGTGTCGTCGCCCTCGCCGCCCCCGCCGCCCATCGTCGTCGTCGCCG
>NC_041391.1:36159354-36198533 GCF_002162155.2 Triticum dicoccoides | reverse complement strand
GCCCGACCCGCTCCACACACACACATACACACACACACACACTACACACACACAGACACACACACACACACATACACACAGACACACTACACACACACACATACACACAGACACACACAAACACACACACACACTACACGTACACTACACATGCATGTACGTACGTACACCCATATACACACACCCTACACACATACACACAGAGTCCACGTCTTGTATTTAAACACAGCTTGCATGTAGATTTAATACGTACAGAGAAACATGCAAGTGATCTTCAATTTCGCCTCCAATCCTGATTTTGCTGAGATGTTCATCCACAATCCGGATCAGTACCGATATGAAAAAAAGACGGATAATGCATTGTTGATCAAGATTGCACCCTCTATAGTAATTTTTTAAATGGTTAACAGGTAAAATAACATCATATTCAGATTCTATATATTTTTCTAATCAAATTCCATATATAACATGTTAAATTTGGAGTTACAATTTAGAAGATATGAGTATTTTAAAAACATTTGATATGTACTATGGGTTTAATGTCATAAACAACAGGGGGTTTTCTCTAAAATAGCATGACGGACTAAGAACACCTAATTCTTTTATTAGTAGGTATATAGTTTCTCAAAAGACCTTATAAGAAAATAAAATGGTAAGTTTGAAGCCACCGTCTAGACAACATCTGTCGCTGCTCCTATCCAGTTGATGTAGAGATGCTGATAGTTCGGGCCTAATACTACAGACCTCACAGCCAAGCCTAACATCTAAGACGAATTGAGGCCCCACCAAGCCACTTGCCGGGTTGGGGGCACACACCGGTCCGACGCGCTCTCAGAGGCCGCCACCGCCAACTGGCACCACTCCATCTTCAGAGCTGTACTGACGCATGAATCTTGCCCGGTCTAGCTGCAGTCGACGCCACCACGGTGCCCAACGGCACCACCTCCCTGCGCGAACAACTGAGTATGCCGTGGTCGCCATTGGTACACCCCAGCACCATGCCGCCAAGTACCATCAGCCGACACAGCTTGAGGTCTCTGGAAGATATGTCGTGCATAGCACCTGCCGACCAGGCATGACAAAGCGTAGCACCTGCCGGTCAGGCATAACATGCCATCTCCACCGAAGCTCCATGCAAGACGAAGCCGCTCCACCTCCTGCTCTCACTTCCAGCGCTGCTGCCCAAACGATGCCCCCGAGAGAAGAACGACACCGTAGTACCGTTATCGCCCGATCAGGTTTAGCAGATCTTAGGGTTACCCCTGAAGCAGCACGAGTGAGTCGACAGAAGTTACACGACGATGCCTTCATGAAGGTACGACGCAAAACACCGCCATCTCCCACCATCGGCTCAGTTTTCATCGGTAACTCTATTTCCCCAACTCGCAGCCAAGACTAGATGACGGAGCTGGAGATCCAACCACCCAGCCTCAAGCCGATTATCTTCAGCGGAGGAGGTGGCCACCACCGCCACACCCATGGCAGCAGCCCCCGACGTCCTCGAGTTGCAGGTCGATCCTAGCGACAGCAAGCCGTTGACAGAAAGGTACACGAGGTTGCGGCCCGCCAAAGCCCATCTGGACACAGATCAAGCGCCGCCGTTGGACCTGCCGCCATATGCCGCCGCTGGCCTGGCCACCGCCGCCCCGCACACACTGTCATAGATCTGGCTATCACGGGCTGCCGCCGTCCTGGCAGAAGCGCGGGCTGAGGAGAAATGCCGCCGCCGCCGCCGCTGCAGCACACATGCTTTGCCTACGACGCCCCTGGTGGTGGGAGGAGGAGGCGCTGGAGTCAATGGGAGGAGGCGGCCCATGGGGGCGCTCCAGTGCGGCTGCGGCGGCGCCTCACGGGAGCAGGATAGGGTTGATTGATTTCCGAGAAAACGGCTGTGTCATGGACGAGACTCTCAACAGCCTCTAGCTATGAGAGCAATGATACGTTGACCGTTTCTAAATGAAAAGTCAACTAACATAGAAGGTTCAATAGATGAGGGACGCTAGTAACTGGCGATCGTTCGCCCGGATGATCCCAATAAAACGATTCGTTCCCTGGAATGATTCCTCGAGGGAACGAAATCGTTCGCTACTCGCTAGGATATCCAAGCGAACCCTTCGCTTTCCATGTACGTCTGCGTACTCCAGTTGAGCCAAAATAAAGCCCAATTTTCGCCACAATTTTAAAATTGATACGGACATCAGATCCTCAAAAAAAAAACTTATATGGACTTCATCTTTTTTGTGTGTGTGAAAAGATACGGACATCACCCTAATGCTCGGGACAACACAAAAAATGCCATGATGTACATGATAGAAATGTTGTCACGTTCAAACTGATCGGGTGTTGCACATCCCCCAAAAAGACAAATTACAGAAAATCAAAAAACAATTGAAAAGCTAAATTTAGAAGAAAAAAAACTGGGTATTGACATCACACTCTGCATTATTGAAAACAGAACAAAAACTTTGGAAAATGACATGTGACCATCTATATGTATAGACGAATAAAGTGCCGTCGTGCTAGTTGAAATTTGAACTACAACCAGGGCACTTATTTAAGATCGGAGGACTAAACAATAACTGAATGCCCTGAACAAAAAGATTCCAATTCTTGTAAATTTAAGAACTGCAAAACAAAAAGAAACTTACCATGATATGCTAAAAAAATGTAATGCACTTTATAATATAAATGACATGCTCTTTAAAATAAAAGTGTCATGATTGTACAAAAACCTGGCATGCTTTTTATAATAAAATTGCCATGCCCTTAAATGAAAATATGCCATGCTCTATAAGATAAATTCATGCTATTTATAGTAGAAATGCCATGCTCTACAAAAAAGTGTGATGCCCTATAAAATAAAAAATGCCATTCTATTTAAAATAAAAAATCCATGCTCTACATAAAAATGCCATAATCTTTAAAATAAAGATGCCATACTCTCAATAAACAAAAATGTCATGCTCACACAAACTAAAACGCCATGCTGTTGAAAACTACCATGTTCTACTTAATAAAAAGGGACATGCTACCACCAAAAAAAACCCACCTTAGACTAGCGAAAAAATAATTGCTGTGATCTATTTAATATAACTGCCATGCCTTGAACAATAATACGTGACATTACGCCTAAAAACGAAACTACCAATGCATAATTAATGAAATGGCCATGCACCTAGAATAACTTAGACTAAGAAAAATGCCACCAACAATGAACACTTTTGTCACTAAAAAACACAAAAAAAATGCCATATTCTATAACATTAGTTTATATGCGATGTACATGGAACATTTTCCTCTTAACAAACAAAATATGATCTAGATACAGTTTTCCAACAGAAATACCAGGATCAAGATAACAATGTGAGTGTAAAATCTACAGAAATATGCAACAAATTGGACATGTTTCTAGTCAAATGACATATTTTGTTTTAAAAATGCCATGTGCAAAAATAGTGGTGTGAACGCCAAGTTATATAACAATTTTTTCTTTAGAAAATTGCCATGGGCCAAGAAACAGAACATTTGAAGAAAAAAGTTAGAAAAATGCCATGACACTTTTTGATCATTTTGCGTAGTTCCAGATAACATTTGAAGTAAGCAGTAAAAAAATTAGAAAAATGACATGGCATATATGTCTAACACACACGTGATGAGTGCCATTGTACCTATAGTAAAAATACGATGGCCTAGGTGATAAAAATGGTCATGGTCTTAATTAATAGAAGTGCCATATTACCTACAATAAAACTACCATGATCTAAACTAATAAAAATGTCATGTTACCTACAAATATACTACCATGGTCTAATTAATAAAATTTGCCATGCTCTAATAATTGAAATTGCCATGGTCTAAATAATAATAAAAGTGTCATGCTATGTACCATGAAACTACCCTGGTATGGTTAGTAAAATTGTCATAGTTTAACTAATAAAAAATTCATTCTACTTACAATACCTAGTTCATGGCAAAAGATCTTGAATTTGCCATCCTATAAAAAGGAAACGATCTCTAATTCATGGTGAAAATGTACAAAAACCATTTCATGGAAAATTTAGATTTTTTTTGTTCTACAAATTGATAGAAAATTCACATAACATAGTACAGTGACATGGCAATTCTATTTGTAAATTTTCCACGAAACAAATGCATAGTTTGCCATTAAAAAAGCAAAAAAGAAGCTATCTGAGCACAACGAGCTGACCAAAACTTGCTAGCAAATTATGCGTGGGCACAACAAAGTTGATTTCAGACATTCATGCATTTGTTTTGAATGGCAAATTGCATGATTCAGAAGTAACATGGGCACAACAAAGTTGAATTCAGAGCTGTACAAGGTAGCGCTGCAATGAGCAGTTAGAAAGATACATGGGCACATCAAAGATGAATTGTGGCAAATGTAGTGCTAGGGAATTGGAATATTGCATGATTTAGAAGTGACAGAGCAGGGATGAGAACGAGCGCCTACCCGTTTCCACTTGATGACATGAAGGACACCACAACACTTGAAAGTCACCCCTAGCCCCAAGACAAAAGGACCGAAGGCCTGCGGGGGGATCTCGCTTTCGCGCTCCAGAAGTCCATCACAAAGCGCCCAAAACCACAGCGTCCACGGTGAACGATCTTGCTCCAAGATCCGTGCTGCGTGATCCGACGATTATAAAGTAGTTCGCTGCAAAAACGTCGCTGTGACGTCAGCTAGATATAGTAGTATTTCCGTAGACAAGTGCCCGATCAAACCACCAGGTCATCGATCCGTACATTGTTGCTCCCACACCAATCGGCGCGGAGCACGTGGATCACTGAGGGCAATCCCGAAACCCTACTTTTCCCCGAACGGTCGCAGGAAACCGGGTCGGTCACGTTTCCCCTGCGCCCCCGCACCTATATAGGTTGCCGCCCCACGCCTCCCCACCCCACCCCACGTCCCAGCCGTTTGAGTTCCCAGCAAATCCCGCAGCGCAAGTCGAGGAAGAACCTACCAAGGAGAGATGGCGCGTACGAAGCAGACCGCTCGCAAGTCCACCGGCGGCAAGGCACCCCGCAAGCAGCTCGCCACCACCATCGTGCGTCTCGCCGCCTCCCTTCTCTCCTTCTTCTCCGGTTCCGATCAGTTGCTGTTTCGCTCTTCCGATCTGTTGCTGTTTCGCTGATGATCAATGTGTCTTGCCGTTTCCTTTTCAGGCGGCGAGGAAGTCGGCCCCGACCACTGGGGGAGTGAAGAAGCCCCACCGCTTCAGGCCCGGCACGGTGGCACTGCGGGAGATCCGCAAGTACCAGAAGAGCACGGATCTGCTCATCCGCAAGCTGCCGTTCCAGCGCCTGGTGCGGGAGATCGCGCAGGACTTCAAGACGGACCTTCGCTTCCAGAGCCATGCCGTGCTGGCTCTTCAGGAGGCCGCCGAGGCGTACCTCGTCGGGCTCTTCGAGGACACCAACCTCTGCGCCATCCACGCCAAGCGTGTCACCATCATGCCCAAGGACATCCAGCTCGCCCGCCGTATCCGTGGTGAACGCGCCTAAAACCCTGGATGGGAGATCATCGTGCCCTTTGTCGCAAGATAGCTAGTTGATTCGCTTCTGGTTTTTAGATGTGTTACTTGATCGTGATAATGAAGGATTGTGAAATATATACTTTGTAAAAAGATCTGGTCCGTTATCATACTAGTATCAAATATATAGTATTTGCGCTAAATGTGAAACAAATGCTTTATTGGCCATTTATGGATATCAGTACTGAGCAATTGTGAAATCGTGCTTTCTGTTCTTTGATGCTGTCCTTGGTTTTTCCCCTTTGCTTTGTAATTTGTAATTGTCACAATATCACTGGGTGCTGTCTGGTCAATGAAGGATTTGTCGGGGCATCGGAGGATTTTAGGGTGTAACACACTCACAATTGTGATAATGTGAATTCCACTTTGTTAATGCCCCCCCCCCTCCCTCCACGGGATTGGGTCAATACCCTGAATATGTCTTTTTCGGTAAAAAATACATTCGGCTCAATTTGAATTATTTGGCGCAGCCCAACGTAATGAAGGTTCCTATTATGGTTGGAAAAACCACGAGACTCAACTCCCTAACCCTAAACTTATCATTTCCTCTAATGCGCAATGGGCACAACGCAGACGAGCTACTCCCTTAGCCATGCAATGGTCATTGAATGTGTGTGATGCAAATTCAGGGGCCTAATCCACTTTCGTGATCCTATTTTAGGATGATTTCATCTTTATTTGATAATTTGAGAAATTAACTTGGGAAGGGCATGATTTCGCGTGCATATACACAGTTATGTAACCATCTAGTAGATGCATCTATGAGTAGCATAAAATACCTAAAAGGTCCAAATAGTGGTTGAATTGAACAACATATATCTCCTTGAATGTGTTAAAAGAAGTGACTCTTTTTACTTTAATATAAGATGTTTATAAAATTAATTTTGTAGTTGCACACAAAAATCTGATGATTTTGTAAATCTTTAAGTTGGAAAGCTTGTGACGAATGGAATTGTCAATATTTTTTCTCAGCATCCCTATGCCAGGATGAGAAAGGCGATCACGCCAAGTCTTGAATTCATCAAGTTCTTCAAAAATTGTTTTGTACGCAACATGGGGTACGGGTCTTATATAGCCGTAACACAATCCACATGAAAGTGAGGGAAATTTCTCAGAATTTGCTTCTCAGACCCATTGTTGTTTGTTCTCTCAAATTTGAAGGGTGCGTGTAGAGTGCATCCTCAATTACAATGATAGTACCCATAGTAGAATGAGTGTGGCTCATCCTGAACCATTATTTGATGCATCGCGACCGAGGATGGTCATAATAGTACCTTTCCTCTTAGTTAGAATTTGGAAATATTTTGTTTCCCATAGTATTGAGTTAGTGGTACAGCTGTCCACCAAACATAGTTCTTGCATTGGATTGTTTCCCGGAAAGTCTCTCACTATTCTTTCATGTGTTGTTGCCCTCGGCAAAGAGAACGTGTGAACAGTAAACCTGAGTGATTGAACTGATATTCAGCAGGCGGACTTTCGCGAGCGATCCGTCGCCTCCTATCTATGACCTGTGTCTTTTTTGTTTCTTTTTTGTAAAATTTTTTACAACATCACGTGTGCTGCGAATTGCCTTCCGCAGCAACACCCATGTTGCAAAAAAAATGAAGACGAAAAAAATTGCAAATATTTTCTGCAACATTATTAGTGTTGCAATTTTTTCCACAACAACAGCCATGTTGCAAAAATAGTGAGAGAAAAACTGCAACATCACCTACATTGCAAAAGGTTTCTGCAACTTAAGTTTTACTGCAAAACATTGTGCAACACAATTCTTGTTGCAATGATAGGGACAGTGTTGGATGCTGGATCTAACGGCCGTTGAGGCGGCGTATCTTTTGGTAAGTTCCGCCGTAGCATGCCCCTGTTTATATACAAGAGGTAATTACATCTTTGTGAGATACTCCCTGTGTCCCATAATATAAGACGTTTTTACAAGCTATTAGCTTGCAAAAAGGGCTTATATATTGTGGGACGGAGGTAGTAGAACCTAAACGCAAATAGCGGTTGCTACAACGTGATACAAATGGAAATTGCTATTAGCATTTGCTAATGTGTGAGACAAATTGTAACTGCTAATTGCAGTAATCCTTAGAAAAATGTTATTTTAATAAATAAATGAAGTAATACATCTTCAAAAGTATAAGGATATATTCATGTCAATTGGCGCTCTAAATTGAGCTTAGAGCAACTGCTAAGCTAGTCAAGTTCGCTGATGATGCTCCACACTACTTTTATTCTCCATGATTTTATCCCGTAGACAGGCCTGGAACTTAAGTCAAAGGAGCACAGATAACTCTGACCAAGAATATGTACTATCTTCCATCAGCCATCTGCATATTCTTCTTTTTTAATCAACGAACTCTTGAGCTAAGAAAATATCCCAGGAATGGTAGTTTGCTTTAAAGAAGGATATATCATGTACACTTTGAGTAACAGAAGACATCCATGGACAATGTTCCCGCTGATCATGGACGTCAGGGGTAGAAGGTTGCCATACCTATCTCTCGGCTGCGCAGCAACCGCCTCCTCCTCTCGCTGGGCTTTAGCAAAAACGTCGAAGTGACGCAGGATCTTGGGGACCTTGTCGGCGTCAAGACGAGGGTGGGTGAAAAGTGGAGAACTGTAACCTGAAAATAATAATAACTAAAACATGTGCCGCTCTGTGCGACGGAGCAGAGATTCATGACAACGATCCAACGGCCACATGAAAATCATGTCGACTGATCTTTAGCAAATCTGTAGATATAAAATCAAAAATATCCAAAAAAATTACTCAAACCACACGGCAAAAATCAGCTAAGGATGATGTTACCAAGCCAAACATCCACTCTACAAATAACAATTCAGTTTCACAAGTAATGATCACTGACCACGATAGGTTTATTCTTGCATAATACGATGTCTAAAAGAAAAAAAAATACTTAGCATTAATATATCTTCGACAGTGCCTAGCTAGGTGCTACTCCTTTCTACTCAAAAGCCCACTGGTTCTCCCTGCGGATCTCCGCATCCTCCTCGGGTGTGAAGTTGTTCTTGATGTTAAAAGTCTTGCGGATCTCCTCCGGAGTCTTTCCCTTGATCATGTCTGCAACTGCAACTGTCTGGCAAGTAAGGTCGAGCAATCCCTTGATGTTGAGGTAGTTTGCAGCCAGGATGAGGTCAAAGAGGGTGGCCTGGTCGACGTTGACGAACTCGGCGTCAAAGCTCTTGAGGTCCTCGGCTGGGGCGGCGGCTGCAGTAGAGGTGGAGGAGCTGGCGTCGGTGGAGTCGGCCAGTTTGGGGCTGGCCTGGACGTGCTTCTTGTAGTACTCAGATGACCTTGGAGAGGATCTTCGAGTCGACGTTGGGGAGCGGGATCCCGTTGTCGGCGCAGTCGTCCTCGATCATGTGGCGGATGGTCTGCGACTCCATGGCGACCGCCTCCTCGACCTGAAATACCTCACCGTCTGAGCTCTTGAGCGTGATCATCTTCTTCTTGCCTTCCTCGGCCGCCATCGATCGGAGGATTGGGAGGCGAAACGAAACCCTAGCAAATGGACGAGGCGGCAGAAGAGCTAACGAGAGAAAGGAGCTTCTTTGCGTGTTGGGCTAGAGTGAGGAACCTGGAGAATTTATTGGGACGGTGAGGCGGTGCCTAGGTTAGACTCGGGGTCGTGCTCGTTGCGTATTCATCTTCGCCAGCGGGACGACTCGAGTACGGCCCGGCCTCCTCTAGTAGTTCCGTTTCCTTATTTTCTGCTTCCGAAGATAACCGAGGCCAAAAATTACGCATTGGATATAGGCCTCGTGTATCTTATGAATCCCCTATATACTCTCGTTCCCAATCATCCGATTTCATTTCTGTGTGTGTGCTTAGTCGTAGGAATTTTTTGTACTAAGCCGCCCGCCTCCGGTCCTATACGTCCGTAAGTTAATCGTGCAGATTTGCAAGGGCACCCCTCCACAGACCAGACGTGCGAAACCCACGTTCCCGATCACCATGCATGGCGGCGGTCTGCGGATAGAGACGAAGAACTCTCGTACGCCCTAAACTTGCACTAAGACTGGATCCTGGCAGCATGCAAAGATCAATACAACGTCCCAAATCCATCTCTTCTGCCCCTTGTCTTGGGAAAACCAATGATCTGTATGAGGAAAAACAATGATCCAGTATTTATTATTGGGAAAAACAATGAACCGGGTCGCTTTTGATTCTCCTTAACTTGATGCAAACATGGATTTCTGTGGTGGATATGTTGTGACTGAACTTAATGGGATGTACGTCGATTTAGCTCATATTTACTGTTTGAGATTGTGCTAGTTTTGTAGTGAAACAGAGTTGTACAAATTTATCCGCTCTAGATTTTACCTGCACATACATCTACGTTGTCGAGGGACTGTATTTTTGTACACTGATTGCATTACAAGTGTGCCAGTTTTTAACTGCACATACATCTACATTGTCGAGGGGCTGTAACTTTGTACACTGATTCCAAGCTCCGTGGTTCGCGCACCAATGGAGGATCCGGCGGCCGACCCCGAGGTTAGGCGGGGCCTGGTCATTGCAACGGCGAGGAGGATGGCGGGCCAGGCGGAGGCGGAGAGGAGGCTTACCCAGTGTGCAGTGGTGGCGGTGGTTGTGGGATCACCGCAGCGGTTCGAGGTCGTCGACATCAAGAGGGGGATTGCGATGAGGTTCTGCATCCAGGAAGAGGCGGTGAAAGTGTCGCAGAGGGCCCTGGGTGAACTCCTGCTCATCTTTGATGATGCGGCGGTCCGCGACAGAGTGCTTGCTGGCCATGGGCCGCTCGTGCTCGGGCGGATGTCGCTCATGGTGGCGCCACGGTCGCGGTTCAGACGCGCGTCGTCACCGGCCAAGATGCTCTACAAGGTGTGGGTCCGCCTAGAAGGGGTGCCCGGAGCACGTGTGGGACATCGAGTCTGTAGCATCCTTGTCTGATCCCTCCATGCTCATCGACGTGATCGACCATGAGGTGCGAAGGGAAGAAGAGACTGGATGCTTCAGGCTATGGGTATGGATGGATGTAGTAGGGAAGCTCAAGACGAGAGGCGTGCTGCATCTGGAGGAGCCACCGGAGAGGGGCTCGCCCGGGATGCATTTCCCTGACCTCAACATCCTCAAGGAGGTGCCGCAACGCTTGGGACAGGTGGACATGTTTGGGCATCCAGTGCTCATCCACCTTGACCATGTGGTGGACTTCACTTGCCCACCGGATTCCAGCCCGGACAGTGGGATGAGATGCGGCAGCGGGATCAGTGGTCTGCCCTCGGAGGATAGTGCGGTGGAGCCATGGCCATGTCGATGGGGGTATAGGTGGTACCTCAACTATGAAGATGGCCTCTTCCCACTGCCACCGCCCAGGGCTTCGGCGCATTCAAGGCTCCGGTTCAATGATGCTGGTGGCAGGGGTGGCGGCGGAGGAAGGCGGACGTAAGGAAGCGGCAGTGGCTACAGGCAGGCAAGTGTGGGTTTGCACGAGGATGAGCTCAACAGGGTGGGGGTGGGACGACAAACGGCGGGGGTGCTGGCGGTCGGAGGCACGCCAGTCAGCCGACGATCGATGCGGTGGTGCCGCCACTCATCGATACGGTGGATGGCGAGACTACTGGTGTGGATCCATTTGCTTGCCCGGGCGGTGCGCTGGGCCTCATTGCCCAGTGGCCAGAGAAGCTAACGGTGGTAGAGGAGACGACAACAAAAAATGGAATGGATGGGGTGGGTCAGATGGAGTGGAAGAGGGGCTGCCGTCCCCTGGTTGTGAAAGTTTGCATGATTTGAACGCGACCGAGTGGGAGCAGGGCGCTGATACGGTGCAGAGCGAAAAAAAGGAGCCAGGCAGGATGCGGAAGGGGGGACGATGCCCAGAGGCAAGATGGGCAACGTGCATGGCCTTTCTCATCTAGTTTCGGCCATTCGTGCATGTGCGCTACTTAGCGTGGGTCCAAGCATGTAGATGGAGAGGGAGGCGGGCGACTGGCGGTTGACCGAGAAAACGAGTAAGCAGGCGAAACTCTTTGGGCCACACTCATCGCGGGAAGGCCCAACAAATGAGTTGCTGCCCCCCAATGGGCTCCACTATACAAGTGATGGTGGTTTACTTCAAGATGGGTTGCGGGCTGACGGTATGGAAGCAAGCAAGGAGGCTGCGTCTGGGCTAAATGAGATGGGGGGACTGTAGCACGGTCACAGACCCACTGACGATGTTTCTCATCGCCTGCTCTTCTTCCCCACCCCCTACTCTACTCTAGACATCGGCTGGTGGCGGCAATCTGGCAAGCGTCCGGGCGGAAGCGCCTGTCAAAAGAAGCAGTGGACAGCTGGCTGGCAATCCAACAGCCGGCCTATCCACGATGGATAACGTGAAGCTGGTCCTCCTCAAGAAGAGCGGCATCTCGCAAGAAGAAGCCCTCCGAACCTCTACACCAGCGATGGATCTGCAAAAGTACAGAGAGCTCTACAGGAAACCACTGCCTAGCAACTTCATTGCATAAGTGGAGTCGCTGATCGATGCAGATGGGCACAAGAAGCACAAGAACAAGGGGGGTCAGCGGGCAGGGCCAAATGATCAGCGCCTTACTGGGGAGGCTCACTAGATGTATTGGTGCTCAGGTTCATTATGATAGTGTTCTTATTTTCTCCCTGTATTGGGTGTGGTGAAGCGACACGTCAGATGTGGTTGGTGCTCCTGATGTGGAGCGTAGCTTGGGTCGCTACTTCCATGTTGCATGATCGTAGCAAGGCGCTCCAAGCGGGTGCCAGTATCAGAGTTGAGTGTTGTTTGTTTGATTTATGGATTTTACTATTCTGAATTGGAATGTGAGGCGGCTGAATAACCCTGCCAAGAGGAGGGATGTGCAACTCTTTGTGGTTGGCCTAAACTGCAATATAGTTTGTCTGCAAGAAATCAAGATATGGGACATGAGCAGGAGCATGGTGATTGAAGCTCTAGGGCCGAGATTTGGGGACAACTTCCTCACCCTGCCAATGGTTGGATCGAGAGGGGGAATTCTAATTGCTTGCGTTGATGATCATGAGTTAACGGCCGAACCAATGGCAACGTGGCTACATCTGTCTCGAGAACGGTCAGAAGCGAGACTGATGGGCAAAAATGGTCAATAGCTGGCGTGTACAGGTGATGACCCACAAGTGTAGGGGATCTATCTTAGTCCTTTCGATAAGTAAGAGTGTCGAACCCAACGAGGAGCAGAAGGAAATGACAAGCGGTTTTCAGTAAGGTATTCTCTGCAAGCACTGAAATTGTAGGTAACAGATAGTTTTGTGATAAGATAATTGGTAACGGGTAACAAGCAATGAAAGTAAATAAGGTGCAGCAAGGTGGCCCAATCCTTTTTGTAGCAAAGGACAAGCCTGGACAAGTTCTTATAATGAGAAAAGCGCTCCCGAGGACACATGGGAATTATCGTCAAGCTAGTTTTCATCACACTCATTTGATTCGCGTTCGTTACTTTGATAATTTGATATGTGGGTGGAACGGTTCTTGGTTACTGCCCTTTCTTGGACAAGCATCCCACTTATGATTAGCCCCTATTGCAAGCATCCGCAACTACAAAAGAAGTATTAAGGTAAACCTAACCATAGCATGAAACAGATGGATCCAAATCAGCCCCTTACGAAGCAACTTATAAACTCGGGTTTAAGCTTCTGTCACTCTAGCAACCCATCATCTACTTATTACTTCCCAATGTCTTCCTCTAGGCCCAAACAATTGTGAAGTGTCATGTAGTCGACATTCACATAACACCACTTGAGGACAGACAAGATACATCTCATCGAAATATCGAACGAATACCAAATTCACATGACTATTAATAGCAAGACTTCACCCATGTCCTCGGGAACAAACGTAGCTACTCACAAAGCATATTCATATTCATAATCAGAGGCATGTTAATATGCATTAAGGATCTGAACATATGTTCTTCCACCAAATAAACCAACTAGCATCAACTACAAGGAGTAATCAACACTACTAGCAACCCACAGGTACCAATCTGAGGTTTTGATACAAAGATTGGATACAAGAGATGAACTAGAGTTTGAGAGGAGATGGTGCTAGTGAAGATGTTGATGGAGATTGACCCCCTCCCGATGAGAGGATCATTGGTGATTTCTCCCTCCCGGAGGGAAGTTTCCCCGGCAGAACAGCTCCGTCGGAGCCCTAGATTGGTTCCAGCAAGGTTCCGCCTCATGGCGGCGGAGTTTCGTCCGATAAGCTTGCTTATATGTTTTTTTTCAGGGTAAAGGACTTCATATAGCAGAAGATGGGCACAGGAGGGCTGCCAGGTGGCCCACAAGGCAGGGTGGCGCCCCCCCCCCACCGTCGTGGACGGTGGGTGGCCCCCGTTAGGTATTTCTTCCACTGAATATTCATCATTAATTCCAAAAATGACTTCCGTGGAGTTTCAGGACTTTTGGAGCTGCGCAGAATAGGTTTCCAATATTTACTCCTTTTCCAGCCCAGAATCCCAGCTGCCGCCATTCTCCCTCTTCATGTAAACCTTGTAAAATGAGAGAGAATATCCATAAGTATTGTGACATAACGTGTAATAACAGCCCATAATGCAATAAATATCGATATAAACGCATGATGCAAAATGGACGTATCAACTCCCCAAAGCTTAGACCTCGCTTGTCCTCAAGCGGAAGCCGATATCGAAGAATATGTCCACGTTTTTAGAGATAGAGGTGTCGATAAAAATAAAATACGGACATGAGGGCATCATGATCATTCTTATAACAGCAACATACATATATATTTTGTCATATGATTTGTTATGCTCAAGTAACAATCTATTCACAATGTCAAGTATGATTCAGAAATTTCATTGAGAACTAGCCAAACTATAATCTCAGTCATTGAAGCAATTGGAATTTATCATAACATAGGAAAGATTCAACATAAGAGCTTTTCAACAAGTCCAACTATCATTTTGTCTTCCATAATTGCTAACACTCACGCAATACTTATGGTTCTGGAGTTTTAATCGGACACAGAGAAAGATAGGGTTTTATTGTGTTGCCTCCCAACCTTTTACCTCAAGGGTAATGTCAACAATAACAGTTCATGCTAACTTACATCCCATTGGATGTATATATCAGAATCTTTCCAACACGAGGTGCTTGCCAAAGGATAAAATGTAAAAGGGAAAGGTGAAGATGACCTTGACTCTTGCATAATGTAAAAGACATAAAGTAAAAGATAGGCCCTTCGCAGAGGGAAGCAGAGGTTGTCATGTGCTTTTTGGTTGGATGCATGGAATCTTAATGCAAAAGAACGTCACTTTATATTGCCACTTGTGATATGAACCTTTATTATGCAGTCTGTCGCTTTTATTCATAAAGCTTATTTTCTCCACATTAATAAGGCATACATATTTAGAGAGCAATTTTTATTGCATGCAACATGACAACTTACTTGAATGATCTTACTCAATCCATAGGTAGGTATGATGGACTCTCATGGCAAAAATGGGTTTAAGGATATTTGGAAGCACGGGTAGTATCTCTACTTGGTGCAAGGAATTTGGATAGGATGAGGGGGAAAGGCAAGCTCAACATATTTGAATGATCCATGACAATATAGTTTAACTGAGATGTGAGAAAACATAACCCATTACGTTGTCTTCCTTGTCCAAGATCAACTCTTTATCATGTCATACTTTAATGAGTGCTCACAATCATAAAAGATGTCCAAGATAGTATATTTATATGTGAAAACCTCTCTTTCTTTATTACTTCCTATTAATTGCAATGATGACCAAAACTATGTTTGCCAACTCTCAACAACTTTTAAGGCTCATACTCTCTATATATGAAGTCATTATTGTCCATAAGATCAATATGATCTCTTTTATTTCACTCTTTTATGCACTTAAGTTCATAGCAAGATAGCAAAGCCCTTGACTCAACACTAATCTTTATTATATATAGCTCAAGAACTCGCGATTACATAGAGGGATCACAAAGCAAAACTCAAAACTAATTCATACCAAAACTTTATTCTACTAGACCAAGATATTACCAAAAGGATCGAATTAAGAAAAACGGTAAAGATAGGAGTGTGATGGTGATACAATACCGGGGCACCTCCCCCAAGCTTGGCAGTTGCCAAGGGGAGTGCCCATACCCATGTTACCCATGTAATTAGTTCCTTGGAGGTGATGAAGAAGGAGTTGTTGATGATGTAGGTTTGCCGTCCGTCTTCCAAGGCATAGGCTGACCATCATAGAAGGATGATCGAGTCTCCGAGATCCTCAAATCTGCAGCCAAACTCATCCTCTTGAATCTATATTCATACTCACAGTTTTGGTTTTGCAGGCCATAGATCTGGGCTTGGAGGTGCTCGATTTTCTCATGAAGCTTGAAGATGGTCTCCCCAATGTTCTTGGCGTCTAGCTTGTGGTTGTTGGTGAACTCCGTGATCATCATCTGGTTAGCGTTAAGTCCACGCTCCACCATCCCTTGGCACTTGAAAACTTGTTGTGTCGATCGCTTCGAGCTTTGTCTCCACGCTTACGGTACTCCTTGGTCCCTCCACATCGCGGATGTGCATCACCCCCTCACGCATCTCAATGGTTTGAGGGTGATGCAGCAACTCTGCGAGATAGGGGTTGATGACCCTCTCCAAAAACTTATCCTTGGGAGTGCTTGAAGACGTCATGGTGCCCTAGATCTGTCAAAAAAAACAGCTCGAAACAAAGATAGAAGATTTGTGCGTGATACGTTGGTCAAAACCTTCCGGAGATTATATAATGAATTTTTACCGGCCAAAAGAAGTATCTTGCAAGAAAACGGAGTCCGGAGAGCACACGAGGTGCCCACGAGGCAGGGGGCGCTCCCAGGAGGGTAGGGCGCTCCCTCCACCCTCGTGGATGCCTCGTGTCCTTTCCGGACTACTTCTTATTTTCCTATATTCTTAAATATTCCAAAACGGAGAAAAATGCTATTACAACTGTTTTGGAGTCGGTTTACTTAACGTACCACATACCTATTCCTATTCGGAGTCTGAAACATTCTGGAAAGTGTCTCTTATGTATTCCTCCGGGGTCACGGTTTCAATAACATTAGTTTCAACATTTATAGGATTACCTGAGATATAATGTTTGATTCTTTGACCGTTCACCACCTTCGGATTTGTGCCTTCGAAGTTGTTAATTTTTATGGCACCAGAACGATAGACCTCCTCGATAACGTAAGGGCCTTCCCATTTAGAGAGAAGTTGTCATGCAAAAAATCTTAAACGAGAGTTGAATAGCAAAACATAATCACCTACATTAAACTCACGCTTTTGTATCCTTTTGTCATGCCATCTTTTAATTTTTTCTTTAAACAGTTTGGCATTCTCATAGGCCTGTGTTCTCCATTCATCAAGTGAGCTAATGTCAAATAACCTCTTCTCACCGGCAAGTTTGAAATCATAATTGAGCTCTTTAATGGCCGAATATGCCTTATGTTCAAGTTCGAGAGGTAAGTGACATGCTTTTCCATAAACCATTTTATACGGAGACATACCCATAGGATTATTATCTGCAGTTCTATAGGCCCATAATGCATCATCAAGTTTCTTGGACCAATTCTTTCTAGATCTATTAACAGTCTTTTGCAAAATTAATTTGAGCTCTTTGTTACTCAATTCTACTTGACCACTAGACTGTGGGTGATATGGAGATGCAATTATATGATTAACATCATACTTAGCAAGCATTTTACAGAAAGCACCATGAATAAAATGTGAACCACGATCAGTCATTAGGTATCTAGGGACTCCAAACCTCGGAAAAATAACTTCTTTAAGCATCTTAATAGAGGTGTTATGATCAGCACTACTAGTTGGAATAGCTTCTACCCACTTAGTAATGTAATCAACAGCAACTAAAATATGTGTATACCCATTAGAGGCAGGAAACGGTCCCATATAATTAAAGCCCCACACATCAAATGGTTCAATAACAAGAGAATAATTCATAGACATTTCTTGACGTCTACTAATATTACCAATTCTTTGACATTGAACACAAGATAAGACAAACTTCGGGCATCTTTGAAGAGAGTAGGCCAATAAAAACCGGATTGCAATACCTTATGTGCAGTTCTATCTCCAGCATGGTGTCCTCCATATGTCTCGGAGCGACACTTGCATAGGATCTGTTCCTGTTCATGCTCATGTACACAACATCTAATAACACCATCTACTCCTTCTTTATAAAGGTGTGGGTCATCCCAGAAGTAATGTCTTAAATCATAGAAGAACTTTTTCTTTTGCTGGTATGTGAAACTAGGTGGTATAAACTTAGCAACAATGTAATTATCATAATCAGCATACCATGGAGTAGTACGAGAAGCATTTATCACAACTAATTGTTCATCAGGAAGCTATCAGCAATGGGTAGTGGGTCATCAAGAACATTCTCTAACCTAGAAAAGTTGTCTGCAACAGGGTTCTCAGCTCCCTTTCTATCAATAATATGCAAATCAAATTCTTGGAGCAAGAGAACCCATCTAATAAGTCTAGGTTTAACATCTTTCTTTTCCATGAGATATTTAATAGCAGCATGATCAGTGTGAATAGTTACTTTAGAATCAACAATATAAGATCTGAACTTATCACAAGCAAAGTACCGAAAGGGCAAGTAAAAGTGGTCTTTTCTTGATCCTCTGCTGACACATGTATTTGAGAGAAACTGGAGTAACCATCTAGAAAGCAAAATTGTGTATGTTTGGATAGTCTTTCTAGCATTTGATCAATAAAAGGTAAAGCGTAATGATCTTTTTTAGTAGCCTTATTTAATTTGCGGAAATCAATTACCATCCTATAACCTATAATAATTCTTTGTGGGATCAATTCATCTTTATCATTAGGAACAACAGTAATACCTCCCTTCTTAGGGACACAATGGACATGACTTATACCCACTGATTATCAGCAACGGGATAAATTATACATGCCTCAAGGAGCTTTAGTATTTCCTTTCTTACCACTTCTTTCATCTTAGGATTTAACCGTCGTTGGTGATCAACAACTGGTTTGGCATCTTCTTCCAATTTTATTTTATGTTGGCATAGAGTGGGACTAATGCCTTAAAATCATCAAGAGTATATCCAATAGTAGCACAATGCTTCTTCAGAGTTTTCAATAACCTTTCCTCTTCCGGCTCTGAAAGGTTAGCACTACTAATAACAGGATATATCTTCTTTTCATCAAGATAAGCATATTTAAGAGTATCAGGTAATGGTTTAAGCTCAAACACGTGATCACCCTTGGGTGGAGGAGGATCCCCTAGGATTTCAATAGGCAAGTTGTGTTTCAAAATAGGTCCCTGTTTAAAGAAGACTTCATCTATTTCCTTTCTTTCATTCATAAACATATCATTTTCATGGTCTAAAAAATATTGTTCTAACGGATCAGTTGGAGGCACGGCGATAGAAGCAAGACCAATAATTTCATCCTTACTAGGCAATTCTCTATCATGGGGTTGTCTACAAAACTTAGCAAAATTAAACTCACGAGACATATCTCCTAAGCCAATCGTAACAACATCCTTTTTGCAATCTATCTTAGCATTAACAGTGTTCAAGAAGGGTCTACCAAATATGATGGGACAAAAGTCATCTTGTGGGGAACCAAGAACAAGAAAATCAGCAGGATATTTGACTTTCCCACACAAGACTTCAACATCTCTAACAATCCCAATTGGTGAAACAGTATCTCTATTGGCAAGCTTAATTGTAACATCTATTTTTTCTATCTCAGCAGGTGCAATATCATGCATAATTTCTTTGTATAAGGAATTAGGTATTGCATTGGCACTAGCACCCATATCACATAAGCCATGATAACAATGATCTCCTATTTTAACAGAATTAACAGGCATGCCTACAACTGGTCTATGTTTCTTAGCATCGGGTCTACCAATTCTAGAAGCTTCATCACAGAAATAAATAACATGCCCATCAATATTATCAGCCAAGAGATATTTAACCATAGCAATACTAGGTTCAACTTTAATTTGCTCAGGTGGTGTATATGTTCTAGTATTACTCTTGCGAACCACAGTTGAAGCTTTAGCATGATCCTTTATCCTAACAGGGAAAGGTGGTTTCTCAATATAAGTGGAAGGAACAATAGGATCATTATAAGTGATAGTATTTTCTTCAACTGTCATAGGTGCAACTACTTTTACTTCAGTGGGAGGATTATATATATTTAAACCACTTCTCCTTAGGGAGATCAATGTGAGTAGCAAATGATTCACAGAAAGAAGCTACTATCTCAGAGTCAAGTCCATATTTAGTGCTAAATCCACGAAAAGCATCGGTATCCATAAAAGGTTTAACACAATCAAACTTAGATGTCATACCTGACTCCTTACCATCATCGGAATCCCAATCTTCAGAGTTGCGTTTAATTCTTTCCAATAAATCCCACTTGAATTCAATAGTCTTCATCATATAAGAACCATCACAAGAAGTATCGAGCATGGAGCGATTATTGAGAGAAAGTTGAGCATAAATTTTTTGAATAATCATTTCTCTTGAGAGCTCATGATTGGGGTATGAATATAAAATTGACTTAAGCCTCCCCCAAGCTTGCGCGATACTTTCTCCTTCGCGAGGCCAATAATTATATATATAATTACGATCAGAATGAACAAGATACATAGGATAAAACTTCTGGTGAAATTCCAATATCAATCGTTTATAGTCCCAAGATCCCATATCATCACATAGCCTATACCATGGCAATGCATCTCCCTTCAAAGATAAAGAGAAAACCTTCTTCTTAATAACATCATCGAGCATACCTGCAAGCTTAAATAATCCACAAACTTCATCTCCATAGATAAGGTGTAAATCAGGATGCAATGTTCCATCTCCTGCAAAGGGATTAGCTAGTAGTTTCTCTACCATACCCGAAGGAATTTCAAAGTAAACATTTTCAGTAGGCTCAGTAGGTTGAGGAGCAACTCTTTGCTCTACTGGTCGGGGTGAAGATACCCCGAACAAGCCCCTCAAAGGATTAGTTTCCATAGTAACAAGTGACAGTAAATTTCAGCACACTATATAAATGTTAACTTATCAAGTTCCACTTACCAAAGGCGCTTCACTCCCTGGCAACGACGCCAGAAAAGAGTCTTGATGACCCACAAGTGTAGGGGATCTATCGTAGTCCTTTCAGTAAGTAAGAGTGTCAAACCCAACGAGGAGCAGAAGAAAATGACAAGCGGTTTTCAGTAAGGTATTCTCTGCAAGCACTGAAATTGTAGGTAACAGATAGTTTTGTGATAAGATAATTTGTAACCGGTAACAAGAAATGAAAGTAAATAAGGTTAAACAAGGTGGCCCAATCCATTTTGTAGCAAAGGACAAGCCTGGACAAGTTCTTATAATGAGAAAAGCGCTCCCGAGGACACATGGGAATTATCATCAAGCTAGTTTACATCACGCTCATATGATTCGCGTTCGTTACTTTGATAATTTGACATGTGGGTGGACCGGTGCTTGGGTAATGCCCTTTCTTGGACAAGCATCTCACTTATGATTAACCCCTATTGCAAGCATCCGCAACTACAAAAGAAGTATTAAGGTAAACCTAACCATAGCATGAAACAGATGGATCCCAATCAGCCCCTTACGAAGCAACTTATAAACTCGGGTTTAAGCTTCTGTCACTCTAGCAACCCATCATCTACTTATTACTTCCCAATGCCTTCCTCTAGGCCCAAACAATTGTGAAGTGTCCTGTAGTCGACATTCACATAACACCACTAGAGGAGAGACAACATACATATCATCAAAATATCGAACGAATACCAAATTCACATGACTATTAATAGCAAGACTTCACCCATGTCCTCAGGAACAAAGGTAACTACTCACAAAGCATATTCATATTCATAATCAGAGTGGTGTTAATATGCATTAAGGATCTGAACATATGATCTTCCACCAAATAAACCAACTAGCATCAACTACAAGGAGTAATCAACACTACTAGCAACCCGCAGGTACCAATCTGAGGTTTTGGTACAAAGATTGGGTACCAGAGATGAACTAGGGTTTGTGAGGAGATGGTGCTGGTGAAGATGTTGATGGAGATTGACCCCCTCCCGATGAGAGGATCGTTGGTGATGACGATGATGCTGATTTCCCCCTCCCGGAGGGAAGTTTCCCCGGCCGAATAGCTTCACTGGAGTCCTAGATTGGTTCCGCCAAGGTTCCGCCTCGTGGCGGCGGAGTTTCGTCCCGTAAGCTTGCTTATGAATTTTTTTCAGGGTAAAAGATGGGCACCGGAGGGCTGCCAGGTGGCCCACGGGGCAGGGGGGCACGCCCCCCACCCTCGTGGACGGTGGGTGGCCCCCATCAGGTATTTCTTCTGCTGAATATTTATCATTAATTCCAAAAATGACTTCCGTGGAGTTTCAGGACTTTTGGAGCTGTGCAAAATAGGTCTCCAATATTTACTCTTTTTCCAGCCCAGAATCCCAGCTGCCGTCATTCTCCCTCTTCATGTAAACCTTGCAAAATGAGAGAGAATAGCCATAAGTATTGTGACATAACGTGTAATAACAGCCCATAATGCAATAAATATCGATATAAAAGCATGATGCAAAATGGATGTATCAACAGGCCGCAAGCGGAGGCTGATAAGTTGGTGTTCATTGATGAGATCAGGTCGATCAAGCATGCCTGCTGCATAGTTCGATGATTCTAGGGGATTTCAACATGATTTGTCGAGCAAGTGACAAGAGCAACACTAACATAAATTTTGGATGATGGGAATGTTCAGGGCTGCTGCGGATGACCTTCCGCTAATTGATTTTCTACTGCGGGGAAGGAGATTCACCTGGTCAAACCACAGGGAAAACATCAACCTCACCAAGATTGACAGAATTCCGTTCGAAAGTGAGTGAGAGGCTGCATTTCCACATTTTCAGCTATCTCCTGCCTCCACCAACATCTCCGGTCATTGCCCCCTTGTGCTACGAAGAATGTGTTGGGGAACGTAGCAGAAATTCAAAATTTTCCTACGTGTCACCAAGATCTATCTATGGAGAGACCAGCAACGAGTAGAAAGAGAGTGCATCTACATACCCTTGTAGATCGCTAAGCGGAAGCGTTCAAGTGAACGGGGTTGATGGAGTCGTACTCGTCGTGATTCAAATCACCGATGATCCTAGTGCCGAACGGATGGCACCTCCGCGTTCAACACACGTACAGCCCGGTGACGTCTCCCACGCCTTGATCCAGCAAGGAGAGAGGGAGAGGTTGAGGAAGACTCCATCCAACAGCAGCACAACGGCGTGGTGGTGGTGGAGGAGCGTGGCAATCCAGCAGGGCTTCGCCAAGCACCATGGGAGAGGAGGAGTAGGAAGAGAGGTAGGGCTGTGCCAGAACTTCGTGTATAGCTCCCATGTGCCTCCCCACTATATATAGGGGTGGAGGGGCTGGTTTCTTGCCCTCCAAGTCCATTGGGGCGTTGGCCAAGGTGGGAGGAAAGAAATCTCATTATTTCCTTCCCCACCGATTGTTATCCCCCCTTTTTAGGGATCTTGATCTTATCCCTTCGGGATATGATCTTATTCCTTCTAAGGGGGGATCTTGGTGCGCCTTGACCAGGGGTGTGGGGCCTTGCCCCCACTACCCACGTCCATGTGGGTCCCCCCATGCAGGTGGGCCCCACTTCGGAACCTTCTAGAACCTTCCCGGTACAATACCGAAAAATCCCGAACATTTTCCGGTGGCCAAAATAGGACTTCCCATATATAAATCTTTACCTCCGGACCATTCCGGAACTCCTCGTGACGTCCGGGATCTCATCTGGGACTCCGAACAACATTCGGTAACCACATACAAACTTCCTTTATAACCCTAGCGTCATCGAACCTTAAGTGTGTAGACCCTACGGGTTCGGGAGACATGTAGACATGACCGAGACGTTCTCCGGTCAATAACCAACAGCGGGATCTAGATACCCATGATGGCTCCCACATGTTCCACGATGATCTCATCGGATGAACCACGATGTCAAGGACTTAATCAATCCCGTATTCAATTCCCTTTGTCTATCGGTATGTTACTTGCCCGAGATTCGATCGTCGGTATCCAATACCTTGTTCAATCTCGTTACCGGCAAGTCACTTTACTCGTTCCGTAACACATCATCCCGTGATCAACTCCTTGGTCACATTGCGCATATGATGATGTCCTACCGAGTGGGCCCAGAGATACCTCTCCGTTTACACGGAGTGACAAATCCCAGTCTCGATCCGCATAAAATAATAGATACTTTCGGAGATACCTGTAGTGCACCTTTATAGTCACCCAGTTACGTTGTGACGTTTGATACACCCAAAGCACTCCTACGGTATCCAGGAGTTACACGCTCTCATGGTCGAAGGAAGAGATACTTGACATTGGCAAAGTTCTAGAAAATGAACTACACGATCTTTTGTGCTAGTCTTAGGATTGGGTCTTGTCCATCACATCATTCTCCTAATGATGTGATCCCGTTATCAACGACATCCAATGTCCATAGCCAGGAAACCATGACTATCTGTTGATCACAACGAGCTAGTCAACTAGAGGCTCACTAGGGACATATTGTGGTCTATGTATTCACACGTGTATTACGATTTCCGGATAATACAGTTATAGCATGAATAAAAGACAATTATCATGAACAAGGAAATATAATAATAATACTTTTATTATTGCCTCTAGGGCATATTTCCAACAGTCTCCCACTGGCACTAGAGTCAATAATCTAGTTCACATCGCCATGTGATTAACACTCACAGGTTACATCGCCATGTGACTAATACCCAAGAGTTTACTAGAGTCAGTAGTCTAGTTCACATCACTATGTGATTAACACTCAATGAGTTTTATGTTTGATCATGTTGCTTGTGAGAGAGGTTTTAGTCAACGGGTCTGAACCTTTCAGATCCGTGTGTGCTTTACAAATCTCTATGTCATCTCCTAGATGCAGCTACCACGCTCTATTTGGAGCTATTCCAAACAACTGTTCTACTTGGAGCTATTCTAAATTATTGCTCCATTATATGTATCCGGTCTCTCTACTCAGAGCTATCCGGATAGGTGTCAAGCTTGCATCGTCGTAACCTTTACGACGAACTCTTTTACCACCTCCATAATCGAGAAAATTCCTTAGTCCACTAGTTACTAAGGATAACTTTGACCGTTGTCCTGTGAGCCATTCTTGGATCACTCTTGTACCCCTTGACTGACTCATGGCAAGGCACACTTCAGGTGCGGTACACAGCATAGCATACTGTAGAGAGCCTATGATAAAAGCATAGGGGACGACCTTCGTCCTTCCTCTTTCTTCTGCCGTGGTCGAGCTTTAAGTCTTAACTTCATACCTTACAACTCAGGCAAGAACTCCTTCTTTGACTGATCCATCTTGAACACCTTCAAGATTATGTCAAGGTACGTGCTCATTTAAAAGTATTATTAAGCATTTTGATCTATCTTATAGATCTTGATGCTCAATGTTCAAGTAGCTTGATCCAGGTTTTCTATTGAAAACACCTTTCAAATAACCCTATATGCTTTCTAGAAATTCTACATCATTTCTGATCAACAATATGTCAAGAACATATACTCATCAGAAATTCTATAGTGCTCCCACTCACTTCTTTGGAAATACAAGTTTCTCATAAACTTTGTACAAACCCAAAATCTTTGATCATCTCATCAAAGTGTACATTCCAACTCCGAGATGCTTACTCCAGTCCTTAGAAGGATCGCTGGAGCTAGCATACCTTTTAGCATCCTTAGGATTGACAAAACTTTTCTGATTGTATCACATACAACCTTTCCTTACAAAAACTGGTAAGGAAACTTGTCTTGCATCCATCTGCCAGATTTCATAAATGCAGCCAATGCTAACATGATTCCGACGGACTTTAAGCATCGCTACGGATGAGAAAATCTCATCGTAGTCAACTCCTTGAACTTGTGAAAATTCTTCGCCACAAGTCGAGCTTCATGGACGGTGACATTACCGTCCACGTCCGTCTTCTTCTTAAAGATCCATTTATCTCAATGGCTTGCCGATCATCGGGCAAGTCCACCAAAGTCCATGCTTTGTTCTGATACATGGATCCTATCTCGGACTTTATGGCTTCTAACCATTTGTCGGAATTTGGGCCCACCATCGCTTCTCCATAGCTCGTAGGTTCATTGTTGTCTAGCAACATGACCTTCAAGACAGGATTACTGTACCACTCTGAAGTAGTACGTATCCATGTCACCCTACAAGGTACGGTAGTGACTTGATCCGAAACTTCATGATCACTATCATAAGCTTCTACTTCAATTGGTGTAGGTGCCACAGGAACAACTTCCTGTGCCCTGCTACACACTTGTTGAAGTGATGGTTCAATAACCTCATCAAGTCTCCACCATCCTCCCACTCAACTCTTTCGAGAGAAATCTTTCCTCCAGAAAGGACCCGATTCAAGAAACAATCCATATTGCTTTCGGATCTGAATTAGGAGGTATACCCAACTGTTTTGGGTGTCCTATGAAGATGCATTTTATCCGCTTTGGGTTCGAGCTTATCAATCCTGAAACTTTTTCACATAAGCATTGCAGCCCCAAACCTTTAAGAAATGACAACTTAGGTTTCTCTAAACCATAGTTCATATGGTGTCATCTCAACGGAATTACGTGGTGCCCTATTTAAAGTGAATGTGGTTGTCTCTAATGCCTAACCCATGAATGACAGTGGTAATTCGATAAGAGACATCATGGTACCCACCATATCCAATAGGGTGCAACTATGATGTTCGGACACACCATCACACTATGGTGTTCCAGGCGGTATTAATTGCGAAACAATTTCCACAATGTCTTAATTGTGTGCCAAAACTCGGAACTCAGATATTCATCTCTATGATCATATCATAGACATTTTATCCTCCTGTCACAATGATCTTCAACTTCACTCTGAAATTACTTGAACCATTCAATAATTCAGACTTGTGTTTCATCAAGTAAATATACTCAACATTTACTCGAATCATCTGTGAAGTAAGAACATAACGATATTCACTGCATGCCTCAGCACTCATTGGACTGCACACATCAAAATGTGTTGCTTCCAACAAGTTGCTATCTTGTTCCATTTTACTGAAAACGAGGCTTTTCAGTCATCTTGCCCATGTGATATGATTTGCATATCTCAAGTGATTCAAAATCAAGTGAGTCCAAACGATCCATCTGCATGGAGTTTCTTCATGCGTATACACCAATAGACATGGTTCGCATGTCTCAAACTTTTCAAAAACGAGTGAGTCCAAAGATCCATCAACATGGAGCTTCTTCATGCGTTTTATACCATTATGACTTACATGGCAGTGCCACAAGTAAGTGGTACTATTATTACTATCTTATATCTTTTGGCATGAAAATGTGTTTAACTACGATCGAGATTCAATAAACCATTTATTTAGGTGCAAGACCATCGAAGGTATTATTCAAATAAATAGAGTAACCATTATTCTCCTTAAATGAATAACCGTATTGCGATAGACATAATCCAATCATGTCTATGCTCAACGCAAACACCAATCTCGGTGGTAGAGGGAGCGTGCGATGCTTGATCATATCAACATTGGAAACATTTCCAACACATATCGTCAGCTCACCTTTAGCTAGTCTCCGTTTATTCCGTAGCTTTTATTTCGAGTTACTAACACTTAGCAACCAAACCGGTATCTAATACCCTGGTGCTACTAGGAGTACTAGTAAAGTACACATCAACACAATGTATATCCAATATACTTCTATCGACCTTGCCAGCCTTCTCATCTACCAAGTATCTAGGGTAATTCTGCTCCAGTGGTTATTCCCCTTATTACAGAAGCACTTAGTCTCGGATTTGGGTTCAACCTTGGATTTCTTCACTAGAGCAGCAGCTGATTTGCCGTTTCATGAAGTATCCCTTCTTGCCCTTGCCCTTCTTGAAACTAGTGGTTTCACCAACCATCAACAATTGATGTTCCTTCTTGATTTCTACTTTCGCGGTGTCAAACATCGCGAATACCTCAAGGATCATCATATCTATCCCTGATATGTTATAGTTCATCACGAAGCTCTAGTAGCTTGGTGGCAATGTCTTTGGAGAAACATCACTATCTCATCTGGAAGATCAACTCCCACTCGATTCAAGTGATTGTTGTGCTCAGACAATCTGAGCACAAGCTCAACGATTGAGCTTTTCTCCCTTAGTTTGCAGGCTAAGAAAATCGTCGGAGGTCTTATACCTCTTGACATGGGCACGAGCCTGAAATCCCAATTTCAGCCCTCGAAGCATCTCATATGTTTCGCGATGTTTCGAAAACGTCTTTCGTGCCTCAACTCTAAACCGTTTAACTGAACTATCACGTAGTTATCAAGACGTGTATGTCCGATGTTCACAACATCCACAAACGACGTTTGGGGTTCAGCACACTGAGCAGTGCATTAAGGACATAAGCTTTCTACTGTCCGCATAATTGCTACTATCAACTTTCAACTATATTTTCTCTAGGAACATATCTAAAACAGTGGAACTAAAGCGCGAGCTTACGACATAATTTGCAAAGGTCTCCCACTCAGATAGACATCCCTCTGGTCATCTAAGTGATTACATGATCCGAGTCAACTAGGCCGTGTCCGATCATCACGTGAGACGGACTAGTCATCATCGGTGACAATCTTCATGTTGATCGTATCTACTATACGACTCATGCTCGACCTTTCGGTCTCCGTGTTCCGAGGCCATGTCTGCACATGCTAGGCTCGTCAAGTTAACCCTAAGTGTTTTCGCTGTGTAAAACTGTCTTACACCCGTTGTATGTGAACGTAAGAATCCATCACACCCGATCATCACGTGGTGCTTAGAAGCGACGAACTGTAGCAACGGTGCACAGTTAGGGGAGAACACTTCTTGAAATTTTGTAAGGGATCATCGTATTTACTACCGTCGTCCTAAGTAAACAAGATGCATAATCATAATAAACATCACATGCAATTATATAGTTGTGACATGATATGGCCAATATCATATAGCTCCATTGATCACCATCTTCGGGGCTCCATGATCATCTTGTCACCGGCTTGACACCATGATCTTCATCATCATGATCTCCATCATCGTGTCTTCATGAAGTTGTCACGCCAACGACTACTTCTACTTCTATGGCTAACGCGTTTAGCAATAAAGTAAAGTAAGTTACATGGCGTTCTTCAATGACACGCAGGTCATACAATAAATAAAGACAACTCCTATGGCTCCTGCCGGTTGTCATACTCATCGACATGCAAGTCGTGATTCCTATTACAAGAACATGATCAATCTCATACATCACATATCATTCATCACATTCTTCTTGGCCATATCACATCACAAAGCATACCCTGCAAAAACAAGTTAGACGTCCTCTAATTGTTGTTGCATGTTTTACGTGGCTGCTATGGGTTTCTAGCAAGAACGTTTCTTACCTACGCAAGACCACAACGTGATATGCCAATTGCTATTTACCCTTCATAAGGACCCTTTTCATCGAATCCGTTCCGACTAAAGTGGGAGAGACTGGCACCCGCTAGCCACCTTATGCACCAAGTGCATGTCAATCGGTGGAACCTGTCTCACGTAAGAGTACGTGTAAGGTCGGTCCGGGCCGCTTCATCCCACAATACCGTCGAAACAAGATTGGGCTAGTAACGGTAAGCATATTGAACAACATCAACGCGCACAATTACTTTGTGTTCTACTCGTGCAAAGAATCTACGCAATAGACCTAGCTCATGATGCCACTGTTGGGGAACGTAGCAGAAATTCAAAATTTTCCTACGTGTCACCAAGATCTATCTATGGAGAGACCAGCAACGAGTAGAAAGAGAGTGCATCTACATACCCTTGTAGATCGCTAAGCGGAAGCGTTCAAGTGAACGGGGTTGATGGAGTCGTACTCGTCGTGATTCAAATCACCGATGATCCTAGTGCCGAACGGACGACACCTCCGCGTTCAACACACGTACAGCCCGGTGACGTCTCCCACGCCTTGATCCAGCAAGGAGAGAGGGAGAGGTTGAGGAAGACTCCATCCAACAGCAGCACAACGGTGTGGTGGTGGTGGAGGAGCGTGGCAATCCAGCAGGGCTTCGCCAAGCACCATGGGAGAGGAGGAGTAGGAAGAGAGGTAGGGCTGTGCCAGAACTTCGTGTATAGCTCCCATGTGCCTCCCCACTATATATAGGGGTGGAGGGGCTGGTTTCTTGCCCTCCAAGTCCATTGGGGCGTTGGCCAAGGTGGGAGGAAAGAAATCTCATTATTTCCTTCCCCACCGATTGTTATCCCCCTTTTTAGGGATCTTGATCTTATCCCTTCGGGATATGATCTTATTCCTTCTAAGTGGGGATCTTGGTGCACCTTGACCAGGGGTGTGGGGCCTTGCCCCCACTACCCACGTCCATGTGGGTCCCCCCATGCAGGTGGGCCCCACTCCGGAACCTTCTAGAACCTTCCCGGTACAATACCAAAAAATCCCGAACATTTTCCGGTGGCCAAAATAGGACTTCCCATATATAAATGTTTACCTCCGGACCATTCCGGAACTCCTCGTGACGTCCGGGATCTCATCCGGGACTCCTAACAACATTCGGTAACCACATACAAACTTCCTTTATAACCCTAGCGTCATCGAACCTTAAGTGTGTAGACCCTACGGGTTCGGGAGACATGTAGACATGACCGAGACGTTCTCTGGTCAATAACCAACAGTGGGATCTGGATACCCATGATGGCTCCCACATGTTCCACGATGATCTCATCGGATGAACCACGATGTCAAGGACTTAATCAATCCCGTATTCAATTCCCTTTGTCTATCGGTATGTTACTTGCCCGAGATTCGATCGTCGGTATCCAATACCTTGTTCAATCTCGTTACCGGCAAGTCACTTTACTCGTTCCGTAACACATCATCCCGTGATCAACTCCTTGGTCACATTGCGCATATGATGATGTCCTACCGAGTGGGCCTAGAGATACCTCTCCGTTTACACGGAGTGACAAATCCCAGTCTCGATCCGCATAAAACAATAGATACTTTTGGAGATACCTGTAGTGCACCTTTATAGTCACCCAGTTACGTTGTGACGTTTGATACACCCAAAGCACTCCTACGGTATCCAGGAATTACACGCTCTCATGGTCGAAGGAAGAGATACTTGACATTGGCAAAGCTCTAGCAAATGAACTACACGATCTTTTGTGCTAGTCTTAGGATTGGGTCTTGTCCATCACATCATTCTCCTAATGATGTGATCCCGTTATCAACGACATCCAATGTCCATAGCCCGGAAACCATGACTATCTTTGATCACAACGAGCTAGTCAACTAGAGGCTCACTAGGGACATATTGTGGTCTATGTATTCACACGTGTATTACGATTTCCGGATAATACAGTTATAGCATGAATAAAAGACAATTATCATGAACAAGGAAATATAATAATAATACTTTTATTATTGCCTCTAGGGCATATTTCCAACAGAATGGAAATAAACCATTACAAGGCTTTTCAGTTTGAGAACCATTGGCTCAGATGTCATGACTTTGAAGAGGTGGTAAGCCAAGCTTGGAACAAAGAGGTTGTTTCTGGTGATCCTGTTAGAGTGTTGCACAGGAAGCTCGGCAGGACAGCGTGGGCGCTCAAACCATGGAACAAGCAGAAGATGAGGTGGAGTTTTTTCATGTCAGCTATGGCTACATAGGTGATCCTCAACCTGGACTTGGAACAAGAGGAGAGGCAGCTCTCACATGAAGAGAGACAGTTACGTGCACGGTTAAAAGCCAAGCTGCTTGGTTTTGCTGCACTGGATAGAGTGAGATGGAGACAAAAATCTAGAATGACAGAAATCACATAGGGTGATGCAAGCATGTGTTTTTTCCACTTGAGAGCTTGTGGGAGGCGGCAGAAAAACTATATTCCACGGCTGATTGGTGCAAATGGCCCTGTCTTGGACCACGCGAACAAGGCCAAAATCCTCTTCGACAGATTCAACGCCTTATGGGAACACCTTTTGTCAGATCTGCTAAGCTGAATTGGAAAGTTCTGGGCCTCCCAACATGGGAATTGAGCCATCTGGAGGGAGCTTCTATGGAGCAAGAGTTGCTGGCTGCGATAACTAAATCCCATGGTGAAGAGGCATCGGGGCCAGAAGGATTCACGGGACCTTTTTTAAAAGATGCTGGCAAATAATTAAGATGGGCTTGTTAGCTACAGTAAACTGTGTCTCCAGCCTCATTGGGCAAAATTGAAAGTTCATTAACATGGCAAACATTGTGTTGCTGCCTAAGAAAGAGGGAGTGCAAGATGCCAATGATTTGAAACATATTAGCCTAATACAGAGTATCCCAAAATTGGTGAGCAAGATGCTAGCTGCTAGGTTGGCCCCTGAGATAAACTACCTTGTCACACACAATCAAAGTGCGTTTATCCGAGGGTGGTCAATCCAGGATAACTTCTTGTATGTGACGAATGTACTCAAGGCCGCCCACTCTGCAAAAACCCATCTGGTCTTCCTCAAGCTTGATGTGGCCAAGGCGTTAGATTCTGTCTCTTGGGTTTTTTTTGCTTGAGGTCTTGGAGGCAATGGGCTTTGGTCAAAGATGGGGAGGCATGATCTCAATAATATTTTCATCGTCCTCTTCAAGGGTGTTATTGAACGGATTGCGGGGATCGCCGTTTGTGCATATGAGAGGGTTGCGACAGGCGGACACACTCTCCCCATTATTATTCATACTTGCAATGGAACCACTACAACGACTGCTTTCCTTGGCCACGGAAAACAGAATCCTCACGCCTCTGAATATTCGCTTCGCACGCTTCAGATGAAGCTTTTTGGCCGGTGTCGCGGCGCTCTTCATCAACCCGGTGCAGATTGATTTCCTTGATGTGCATGCCATTTTGAAGCTGTTTGGGGATACCTCGGGTCTAAAAACAAGCATCCAGAAGATGATGGCTTACCCTATCTCCTGCGTTGGCATCGATCTAGTGCATCGATCTAGTGTCTCTAGGTGTAGGAAAGCCAGGAAAAGTGGAGGTACAACCTTTGATCTATAAGATAGCGGGCAAGCTGGCTCCCAGGAAAGGAAGATTCCTTAACAGAATGGGAAGATTGGTGTATACCAAGTCGGTGGTCACGGCTACGGCAACATTCTTTCTGACGGCTTTCTCACCGGACAAATGGCTAATAAAGAAGGTGGAGAAGTTGCGGAAAAACTTCCTCTGGGAGGCTGAGGACAGAATCATTGGGGGAAAGAGTCTGGTCAACTGGAAACAAGTGTGCTCGCCAGAACGATATGGAGTGCTCGGGATCAAAACATTGAGTGTTTCAGCCGGGCCTTAAGGCTGCCCTGGGAGTGGTTTAGGTGGGAGGATAGAGACAGACCGTGGAAGGGATCGACAACACCTTGTGACGACACTGATAAACAATTGTTTAGCAGTTGCACAAAGATCAAACTAGGTAATGGAAGCATTGCAAGCTTCTGGGGAGACCGATGGCTTAACGGTGAAGCTCCAAGTATTAAGGCCCTTGCCATGTTCTAGCTTGCAAGATTCAAAAATGTTACTGTCAAGGATGGACTGTGAAATGGAAAATGCATGCATGGACTACAAAGAATGGATAATGTCGAGCAGCTCACACAGTTCATCGAACTTTGGGAGGAAGTGCAATAGATTACGTTATTGTCGGAGACGGATAAAATTGTCTGGAGTCTTACTGCAAATAGAACATACACTGCAAGCTCAGCATATGCGGCGCAATTTCTCACAAAGATTGATAAACCAGGGCTGGCCAAAGTATGGCAAAGCAAGATGGAAGGGAAATTTAGGTTCTATGTTTGGCTTTTGATTCAGAACAGAAATTGGACTGCATGTCGATTACAGGTTCGAGGTTGGCCCCACAATGATAAGTGCAAGTTATGTGACCAGGAGCCTAAAACTGCGGATCACATTGTGTTGCTGTGCTCATATGCAAAAGAAACATGGTTTCAGTTCCGGCAGTCCAATTTTGCGCTGTGTGACTGCTGAGACAGATTATGCACTACTAACCGGCCAAAAGAGGCGATCAAGGAGGAGATCACTTTCGCGGCATACATACTGTGGAACTTGTGGAAGGAGCAGAACAGAAGAATTTTCGAACTGAAAGAGCTATCGGCCATTGCTCTGACGGGGCTAATTCGAGAGGATGTCAGGTACTTTAGGCAGGCTTCAAGGGAGTGAGCACTTGAAATTTCATGCATCGTAGTATGAGTGATTGAACCTCCCACTGATGTATGAGTGATTGAACACGGATCTTCCCTGATGGGTTCTGTACCTCTTTCTTCCTACTATAATGCAAAGGCAGAGCTCCTGCTATTCACGTAAAAAAATGACGTTGGCCAGGTCTTTCAGTTGGCGTGGGGGCCGAATCCATGGGTCCTATTTCTCTCAAATTGTGTGTCCTTTTTCTGGTTAGTTCTACAGGCTTATCATCTACCTCTTGGTGCAGCAATGGGATCTACAAATATGTGTCAGATGCAGATGAACGAGGAAGGATATTACACCCATAAAGAAAGCAAGTGTTCCACTCTATGCAAGTCAATTGGTTTCACCGAGCACGGGCGTATTCATCTTACTTATTCATACGTGAAAGTGCTTTCTTCCTGAATGTGAAGATGATTTGATGCCTAAAGTGGGGATGATGTTTGAAGGATTGAAGGCCGTGGAGTTCTACAAATCTTAGGCACATCACTCTGGTTTTGGAGTTCGTATTGGGCAATAGAAGTTAGAAAATGAGGTAGTTTGCATTAAACTATACATGTGTAATAGACAAGGATTCAAGTATGAAAACGGTAACAACATTGACGTTCCGTCAAAGAAAAGGCATAAGAAGTCGAACACAAGGCGTAAGAACTAAGAACTCATGGAATGTATCCATTTTGGCATGATCACCATTGCTACCATGGTCAATGTGTAGCTCCAACAACGGTTGAAAGAACAGAAGGCAATAATTACGTGATTGCTCTGAACAGATAATGATACGCCAATATTGCAGTTCTTTCAGAAACATAACCAGAAGAAAAAGCAGCATACACTTATTTGTTTTGGACTACATATGATATTTACAGCGAAATTAAAGTTGCCTATCACGAGGTACTATGCATGGTATATAACACGTCTAGAAACCACAAGCGAATCAACTAGCTATCTTACAACGAAGGGCACGATAGTATAGGATCTCCGATCCAGGCTTTAGGCGCGTTCACCACGGATGCGGCGGGCAAGCTGGATGTCCTTGGGCATGATGGTGACGCGCTTGGCGTGGATGGCGCAGAGGTTGGTGTCCTCGAACAGCCCGACGAGGTACGCCTCGGCGGCCTCCTGGAGCGCGAGCACGGCGTGGCTCTGGAAGCGCAGATCGGTCTTGAAGTCCTGGGCGATCTCCCGCACCAGGCGCTGGAACGGCAGCTTGCGGATGAGCAGATCCGTGCTCTTCTGGTACTTGCGGATCTCCCTCAGCGCCACCGTGCCGGGCCTGTAGCGGTGGGGCTTCTTCACGCCGCCGGTGGTCGGGGCCGACTTCCTCGCCGCCTGAACAGGAAACGCCACAATCGAAACCGTCGATCATCAGCGAAATACAACAGATGGGAACAGGGGAAGAAGAAGGAGACAAGGGAGGCGGCGAGACGTACGATGGTGGTGGCGAGCTGCTTGCGGGGGGCCTTGCCGCCGGTGGACTTGCGGGCGGTCTGCTTCGTACGCGCCATCTCCTTCTGCGGTTCCTCCTCGACTTGCGCTGCGGGATTTGTTGGGGGGTTGTACTCGAACGGCTGAGACGAGGGGTGGGGAGGCGTGGGGTAGCAATTTATAGATGAGGGGGGGCTGGGCAAACGTGGACCGAGGCGGTTTCCTGTGAACGTTCGGGAAAAAAAGTTCCGGGATTACCCCCGGTGATCCACGTGCTCGGCGCTGGTTGGTGGGGAGCGACAAGGTGCGGATCTGTGACCTGGCGGTGTGCTCGGTCTCATAGGGCCTGTTTGGTGCCCAAAAAAAAAAATCGTTTGGTTGCCTATACGAAGTGCTGGCCTTGTACACGTATGAACTTTAAAGCACAGCGTCACTCGTTAGAAAAGTTTGAATCGGCCGTTTCTATCAAGTCAAGTTTAGTCAAGCGTAAAAGAGGAACGAAGTACACCACATTGTATGGGGGGTCGACATTAAGATGGCGCGAGAAAACATATGTCGGTGTCGCATGGCGCGAAATCAAGTCTCACCCACCGTTTGCTCGCTTGTGCTGTTGAGGAGTCTTATCTTTCTCTGGCTCCGATCTCTAGAAGCGATTAAATTTCTTCTGCGGGTTACCCTTTTAGTGATTATTGCCAGTGGGCGACGTTGACTTAAATCTCTCGCACCAGGACCTGCTTCTCCCCTCCAAGAGTTGCTTGTCCCCTTCCTCTCTGCCTTCGGCATGGACGTGTCATTGGCTCGAATGGCGGTAAGCAGCATACAACCACCACCACTGTTGGGTCTTAGGTAGGACGTAAGGTCGATTTCATCTTTATTTACCGCAACATCGATTTCGCTAGGAAAAAATGTTGAAAGCTGTAAATTCAGGCAACCAAACTCGTAGTTGTGATTCAACCAAGAGTCATGTTGATTCACAAGAGAGTCGTTCATCGCAATGGGAATCATGTGATCCGTTATGGTAAAATGTTAGCCAGCGATAGCCAGAGGATGTCCAATCTAAACTACATCTACAAAGGTATGATGCTGAGGGTATGAACATGCTTGGACTGGGAAGGGCACCTTTTGTCAAGCTTGTGCGCACATTTAGGGACATGGGGTTGTTACAAGATAGCATCCACTACCACATGGCCGAATAGCACCGATCGAACAAATTTATCATCACTTACGCGTGAGTGGACTATTTGTGCCTCCAAATCTATGATGAATGATCTATCACATACATGTCGGTTGATAGGTCAGCGGTAACCCACAATAGTGACAGGACAACCGGTTGGTGTTCATTGTCTCGAGGTACTTTACAAACAATACATCACTGACTGTCCTTCCAGCTGATACTGGTCAGTGAGATGTTCTGTTGGGGGTTGGCTACATAACATGTCGCACTTGTACCACCCCCCTGCTACACTTCTACCACCCCCTACTGAGACCAGTCAGTGATGTTTGCTTGGGGACTAGCTACATAACATGTTGCACTTCTACCACCCCCTCTTGCACTACACATACACATTAATACATATTTTCCATATCATATACCAAACAAGGGTCCCTTTCATAGGTAAAAAGGCTAATATATGCATTCTTATATATGGTAAATCAACATTGCACACACATTAGTGCCAGCATGAACGGCATAGAAAAAAGTATATATTTGTAAACTTATCGGACTCGAGGAAGCACTTTCCCAAGATCTGAAGGTCAGAATTCCTGCAAATTTCATTAAATCCAACAAAAAATATTATTACGTGACAAATATGACATCAACACAATCGATGTATATCATCCAACAACTATGAAACACAATACATTGTCTTTGTGCTTAGAAGGATATTATTCTAATTGGTCATGCGATCGGGCTTTATCATAAATGGATCCTTCACCAAAGAAGACAACTTATTGGTAGCAGTTGGCTCTTTGGCCGAAGAAGATGGCTTATTGCAGCAGCTGGCCCTTTGTCCGAAGAAGATGGTCCAATTGGCGGCTGAGTTATAGTTGATGAAGAGGGTCACTTCATCTAAATGAAATGAGCTAACACCTCTTTACTACAAGCAAAGTTTTTTGTGTGCGTCATGTAGGTGCTGCATCACCCCCCATGTTGTTTTTGAAAATATTGTGACTCTTCAATGGGTTGTACTCACAGACCAACTCATACACACCATCACACACGTAAAAACCAGACATGACGCTCCCCAACGGTTGTTGCAAATTTGGGAAGTAGTGGTGGAATAGCTTGTAGCAATGTTTGTGAGCATAGGCTGCTCCCTCGGTGTGCCTCGAAAATTAGAACGCACAGTCCATTGCATGCTTGGTATCTTTGAGGTTTCGATTATTTCGTCATTGTCATGTTTGATCCTCAAGGTATCATCGTAAAATAGTTTGTTCCAAGAGGGAATGATAACCACAAGGATTTGGTTAGCTTGAAAGACTTGTGTGCATTTTTATGGCAAATGATGCATGGTTTCTCTATCTGAGATAACGACACCCGAGCATGTACTCAGAGATAGAATTTATGTCTTTTTGGAGTTGGCCCCAGGGGCAGGATCCATGAAAACAACGTATGCCTTAATGCTCTTGGCCTCTTTGGCTTAGAAGAGTCTATAGTATGATCATGGACGCGTGCAGGTTTCTCATGTTAAACAAATTCCACAAGTCCATATACTCAATGTCGAAATTGTCTTCTCTAGAATCACGATAGAAATGATTTTTCATCCTCTTGGACCTCACCTCGTATAATCAAACAAGTTGGCGCATGCAAAAAGATCATGGACAATTTCATGGATCAAACTCCCGACCAATGAATCAGTCCCAATGAAAAGAAGACTTGTTTTCCTATTAAATATTACCCACTCGCTCCCTTACACCACGTCCCACCAATTTATATACATCTGTGATCTGATAGCAATAAGCAACCACAAAAATTAATGTTGATTGGGAAGGAATTAAGGAAGAAGAAGATCTGTGCGTACAAATATTGATTAGGAAGGAATTAAGTAAAAAATGGAAATTTCAAAAAAAGAAGAAGATCAAATGTGAGATTGAAAAAGGAAAAATAAAATCGAGACACTGCACAACGATCATGCATGCACAGGGCTATCTCAGATGAGATTGAAAAAGGCAAAAACAAAATCGTGATGCGGTACAACTGTATCCGCTGAGCTGTCTAGATTCAGCTGGATGAATAAAATACTCATAGAGGACAGGAGGAGGAGGCCTGGCAGTGGAGGCCGGACGAGGTCAGCGAGACAACTAATGGTGGATGGGAAAGGAAGCTGGAAGCCCGGTGCAAACATCGTTGTCCCTTGCATCCCTCATGAAAACTGTGATGTGCTATCAAGTCAAAATTGGTCAAGCTGCATCTCAACATTGTAAGAACTAAGAATGTATCCTTTCTTTTGTGAATGTACTTATTGGTTGAATAAAGTAAGACATAAGATGATGAACTTGAAGATGTGCGTAGAAGGAATTCCAGTATAGTTTGTGCTATAAAAGTACAAGAAAGAGAGGGCTGGAACAATATGTTACTACATCAAGTAGGATGAGTATGCTATTACCGTGTAGTGCACTCCCGGGTGGTTGGGAGATGATGCACATGGGACCTAATGAGGCGGAGTGATGCAGGAAGGTGGAGGTGTTCCAACGCTGGCTCGAAGAGAGACTTGGACATGGGCTCGTAGATGGAGGCGCTGGGGAGCCCAGATGTCTAGACATCCAAGAACGACGATGCTGGGGGGGCAGCCATCTTGGTGCGCTATACCGGACTATCATGGCCATGTCGTCAACCAAGTGAGGTAGCAGG
>NC_041391.1:36147339-36159071 GCF_002162155.2 Triticum dicoccoides | reverse complement strand
ATATTCGTTTGCTAATGGTTCTTTTACATTACGAAACTCCTAGCATATATATTTTTGCTATATGTTTGTCTTCTCATTTATGGTATTGGTACAAAAATGTTCCTATTTGGCACAACTAATTAAGCGAGGATCATTGTGGAGGATATTCGTTTTCGGTTGAACATGAGAAAGTAGAAAGGAAATATTCCTTTATAATATTGTTTCAAATTTACTTTATACACATTGCAACACACGAATTCTTTTCCTAATGGTTCTTTTACATTATTCGGGCATGTCGCAAATACAAGCATTTCACAATTCACATACATAACATGCGTGCTCTTTCTGTCTCAACTTTGTACGAGATGCCTCTCTCTCCAAGTAAAGCCGTCGTTTGCTTCCATTCGCGATCGACGCCCACCACCCCCAATGCTTTCCATCAGTGTGAATCAGTCATTTTATTCTCCGGCAGAACCTCTTGCCTTCTCCGCACCCGCCCTTGCGGCTAAACCTATCTACTTGGGTTTCCGGCGCGGTGTGGCCCTAGATGCCGTCACGGTTTCTCCAACTGGACTACCTCAACGCCATCCATGCGGTTTAGATCATGCTTATTATGAACTGCGATTTTTTCCTCGCCCATTGCCACGCTCGGTCATACTACTATTTGCTAGTACCAAAATAAAAGGCAAACCGACTTGGTGTGTTCAGAAAGAAAATAAGAGCCCGATCAAACCACCGCCAGGTCACCGATCCGAACATCGTCGCTCCATGACCAACCAGCGCCGAGCATGTGGATCAGCGAGCCCATCACGAAACCTTTTTCCTCCCGAGCGGTCACAGGAAACCGCCTCGGTCCACGTTTCCCCAGCGCCCACTCACGTATATAAATTGCCTCCGCACCCGTCGTCCAGCCGTTCGAGTTTAACCACCCAAATCCCGCAGCGCAAGTCGAGGAGGAACCGAAGAAGAAGAAGATGGCGCGTACGAAGCAGACCGCCCGCAAGTCCACCGGCGGCAAGGCCCCCCGCAAGCAGCTCGCCACCACCATCGTGCGTCTCGCCGCCTCCCTTCTCTCCTTCTTCTCCTGTTCCAATCTATTGCTGTTTCGCTGATGATCCACGGTTTCGATTGTGCCGTTTCCTGTTCAGGCGGCGAGGAAGTCGGCCCCGACCACCGGCGGCGTGAAGAAGCCCCACCGCTACAGGCCCGGGACGGTGGCGCTGAGGGAGATCCGCAAGTACCAGAAGAGCACGGATCTGCTCATCCGCAAGTTGCCGTTCCAGCGCCTGGTGCGGGAGATCGCCCAGGACTTCAAGACCGATCTGCGCTTCCAGAGTCACGCCGTGCTGGCCCTCCAGGAGGCCGCCGAGGCTTACCTCGTCGGGCTGTTCGAGGACACCAACCTCTGCGCCATCCACGCCAAGCGCGTCACCATCATGCCCAAGGACATCCAGCTCGCCCGCCGCATCCGTGGCGAACGCGCCTAAAACCCTAGATGGGAGATCATCGTGCCGTTCGTCATAAGCAAGCGTGTTAGTTGATTTGCTTCTGGTTCTTAGCCGTGTCACTCGCTCGTGATAGGGAACTTTTATTCCGTTCTAAATATCTGTATGGTTACGTACTCTATATATATGCTGGTTACAACAAAAGACATGTGTGGTGCTTACTATTTTGGTTTGCCCTAAATGTGAAACATGCTGTATTGACCATTATCGATATTTATTCATAGCAATTGTGATACCGTTGGCCTTCTGCTCTTCGATCCTCTTGTCATTTCCCCAACTTTGCCTTGCAACGTGTTCCTGGCTTTGGTTCAATGTTGCTGTGGTGCCGTGTGGATTAGAAAAAATAGATTAACTGGGTTGTAGTTGGATTAGTTTAATTTGTATTGGCTTATCACTTTTGCGGACCTTCGTGGGATGTTGCATTACATTCCTACTACTAATAGGTGTGGCCGACGATGGTTTGATAGACACGCCTGCAATATGACGGTGTTAAATTTGGAACAGTGACTGCTCTTACAAAAAAAGGAATTGCATTGGCCTTGTAAAACAAACTTGAAAAAACACAGATTAAATTTGCTTGATCGTTGTACATATTTACTGTTCATCTGAATGCTAACTGCAATTAGTATTATCATGTTACAGATTGTTGAGAACAGTATAACAGTTAACAGTTACACATTATCATTTGCAATGGACAAAAGGTTAATCAGCTCAACACTAGTATAAAGTAAATTATAATTTATAATTTTGGAGGGGGTGACAAGCACACCCATCCTCCCCTGCTAGTTAGAATTTATCTCCCATCACAATATGCAGCAACAAACTCGTAAGGGAAAAGAACATTAATGTTCCAAATTATATGAGGACATTGAAAATTGGATGAATCTTGTAATAGTTAATCTGACAGTAAATAGATGCATGGGCCACTTCCATTTCTACAGTTTTGGGCTGTTTCATTGAGTTGAATTCAATTTTTTTACTTGTGAAGTGACCGATGGTGATACATACATGTCCTTCACTGTTACATGTACACGGATGATATGGATTGATACAATGCAGGCATGGTCTGAAACTCTGAATTGCTAAATTAGACTAGGGAGGCAAGCAACAACAAAAATACTATTCTCTCTGATTACATATTAATTGTCGCTGCTTTAGTATAACTTTTTACTAATGTTTTACAAAAGCAGCGACAATCAATATGGATCAGAAAGAGTAGAAATATACAAAGTTATATAGAAGATAGATTTCAACTTTAGCTCCTTTACAAACTAGCACTTCCATCATATCTATTTACATTGGTTGCATGAGCCCGTATTAATGGCCTGCAGTTACATTGCACAACAATTCATAGATAAAAAAATCATACGGTTCTTGCTGATTGTTAGTTCTTATTGTAGCCACTCTTGAGATACTACAGATAGAAGGGAGGCAAGGGAATATGTGAAAGTTTATGGTCTGTTTGGATGCAATGTGTTGGCATATCATTGCAAAGTATTATAAAAAGTACTATCTGATACACCTATTTTTATTTTTCTGTTACTTGAGCAGGTGTGGCTGTGGGGGCTATGTGTATACTTGTAGTAGGGATGCCTCCATCACATATATGATATCATCTAACCACCATTAGGGCTGGACCAAAAGCTTGTAGCTCGCGAGCTTAATGAGCGCTCGATAGTTCGGCTCGTTATGCTCGTGGCTCGCTTCTTCATGAACAAAGACAATCATCAATTTCAGCTCGTAAACCTTAACGAGCTTAATGAATGAGCTAACGAGTTTCATGAGTAGCTCGCTAAGCTCGTTAGTAACAACACAACACCTATTTCATCTTACGTGACAAAATTGTTGTAGCACCTCAGCCTATCTATTTAATCTAATCTGGATAGGAGGCAACAAACTAGTGCATTTCCTTTGTAGTCACCATCTTCCTTCTTAAAAATCACATATACACACTATCATGTAGACTACAACACATCAAAATCTGTTAACGATCACTTACAAGCTTAACAAGCTTCAAACGAACCGAGCCGAGCAGTGTTTTTGCCTGTTAATCTTACTGCGCTTAATGAGCTGAGCCTTAACGAGCACGACTTAACAAGCCGAGCAGCTCATTAGTCCACCCCTGACCACCATTACATCAATGTACATTAAATTTGTGCTGATGGGATTGATGAAGTTATATGGGCGATTAAGAACTACATGTAGACAGATCAGCTCCAAAGAGAGTGGTTTTCAGCTCCTGGGTACCTAGGCACCCTCTATGAACAGTAAAATCAAAACAAATAAAAAAATTCAAAAAAATCTGAAACTTTGCAACATCAAAGATAATCAAACCTTGTAGGCGCTTGCAAGTTTTCATGCCAGAAAACAATTCGAGGAGCTCTACACACGAAACATATTTCAGTGCTTGAAGTTTTGAGCATTTTTATTACTGAAATCTGAAACTCATTCCTACACCTTTCTCTACATGACATTTTGGCATGAAACCTTGCAAGAACCTACAGAATTTGAAAACCTTGCATGACATTTTTTTCTCTATTTTTTACTGTTCATAGAGGGTGCCTAGGCACCCGGGAGCTGTCACACCTTTCCCCTCCATGTATTTTAGTAAAACTTAGGTCATTCACCGCTCATATTTGATGAGTACATAGTGATAGACTTACTTGATCGACTAGGAGTAGACCAGTGGAATATCTTCTCTGTTCTGGTGTTTACCTTAGCCTTCCGGCCATCGCTGATTCGTCAGTGATGGTCTGCGCACGGGCAGCGACGGTCGGTGTAGAGGGCAACTGCGAGGTGGCTGATGGCGTCGGTGGGGAGCGGCAGGGCGTTGTGGAGCTTCCCATCACTGACCGGCTTTCCTCAATCGGCGAGGTTATGGAGGTGGGCCACCGTTCTATTTTGGCATGCGTGCCCTAGTGTCCCCACCTCCCTCTTATAGCCAGTGCGACAGGGGCCCACAACCCAGTTGGGTTGGGCTCCCCCGATCAGGGAGCGAGTCAAGGGTCCAATGGGCCTTTGTGCCCATTGGTGGAGAGATCAATACTAACATTCTCCCTTTGATCTCATCTTTCAAATTTATAACTTTCTACTTTGAAATAACTCTTTTCGAAGTACTCATTTCATCATAGATTAATGCGTATGAGCTGCCCTATCGTCACGGTCAATCACCGATGGACTTGACAGCTACAACACACCTCTCTGTTTTGAAATATATACATTAACTTTTGGGCCCTTTATTGTCTGGAAAACATAGACTATACCATAAACCCATGTCGACTGTGTGTTCTCTGAACGCACTGGGCGGTAAGCCTTCATTAAGCAGATTTGCAAATACTTGTCTGTTGCTTTCATGCCCCAAGCATTTCAACATAATTCTGGACTTTCTCC
Organism: Triticum dicoccoides; assembly: GCF_002162155.2. Lineage (NCBI taxonomy): Eukaryota > Viridiplantae > Streptophyta > Magnoliopsida > Poales > Poaceae > Triticum > Triticum dicoccoides. Next base: position 36,154,197 of record NC_041391.1, on the reverse strand, counting down.
TTAACAACGTATAACTTTGTGTCAATGTGTTTGGCACCACACTTGACTCGTTGTCATAGGAGCGAATTATTAATGGTTATTGCTGTCAACCATTATCAACTCCGGGTACATGTTTCTTTAACCTTTTTGCCTGTCCCTCAGCCTCATATCATGATGTACATTATATTTACATCATATTAATGATAATTGATTCATTCTTTAGAGTTTTTCCACACAAAAGCTCCAAGTGTGAAAGTTAGCGACAATTGTGGATTTTGTTGTATATTTCACAAGTTCTATCTTTATATTCACAACCTTTTGAGAACTTTTGCTCCTTTTAGCATGAGGCTGATATTTTTGACTCCATTTCAGTAATCTATATCCGGACTGGACATTGCCAAAATAACCCGGTTATGTGAACTGTGTCAGGATAATGTTATACTTTTGCATTCATTAAGCTTCCAACAGCTGAAGCATATGGTACCATATTCATTTGGTCTATTTCGTATTGACTTTGGAACACTGAAGTTCCCAAAATCATTACCCTTTACTATAAGAACAGGCGTAGGTTTTCTCACAGGCATACTTTAGAAACTTTCCTTAGCATGCCCATGCGACATTCCTAATACCCTTTTATTCTTTTCTCGGTGAATCTCGATCCATATAACGAGAGACATTCTACCAAGAACATTCTTTTGAACTTTGAGGGCAAGAACTTATTTTCCTCATGCGGTCGATTAACATCACTATTAACAAGTAGAATGTTATCCGCATGTACAGGATTATGAAATGAAATTCCATTCTATAACTTTATACAAACACAATTGTCCTCTCATTTTCTTTAACCCAAAACATCATTTGTTTTCTTTAGTCCATAAAATACTTCTTCAGGCAGTATCCCCTGTGTTCTTTACTTTCATCTGATGTAACTCAGATCATAATATCTTTCATCTGATGTAACTCAGATCATGATGTGCTACCAACACTCATTGTAATCTACACAGTGTAAAACACGCAAAACCTTTCGATTTAAGTCACGTTTTACACACCTTTACATATTTCCTTTGGAGTCACATTGTCCTTGTAGACTCTTTACACCCTACTGTTTTGGCTCCATTGAAAATTACTCATGAGTCCCAAACATCGTCGGAATTCACCAATTTCATTTCATCTCACATAGTCTCTTATCATTTAGATAAGCAGACACTTCTCAAAGCTCGATTGAGCCCTTTAAATGAGGTGGGATCAACCTCCATTTGAATTTCACTAACATAGACTTTATAGTAATCAGAAGTATCTGATTTTCTCATTCCTTGAGACCATTTGTGTCTCAGGTACTGGCACTTCTTTCATATGGGGCTGTTGTTGCGTTGTCATTGCCAAGAGGCAAATTAATTGTATAGTCTTTCATTTCCAAGAGGCAATAGGTTTTACAAGGACCTTTATCACAAGATCCATGTTCACTCATTCCTCCTTTATAGAGCTAACAACAGGTGTTGTATAGGTCATACAACATGCTCCCCCACATACAATCTATTCGAGTCTTAGGTATTTTCATACCATGCTTCCCCAGATTACTCCATCTTCACTAAAAGTGGGGTATATTTAAACTTTATTATTTGGGTTTATTCTATTAAAACTTTCTTCTTTATGGCACTTTTAAGCACCGTCTTAGTATTCCTTAGTCCGCTTTTGAAAATGTAAAAGATCCAGGAATACAACTATTTTTTTTCTTTAGGGGTATTATTATCATTCTTAATTTATCTCATATTTCTTTCTCCCCCTCGAAATGTGGCAAGAACTTTTCTGCCACAATTTCGATAAACCATTCACAACTCTTGTGAATGAGGAAACTTTGATTAGCTACTTCATTTATATGATTGCTTCATACGAAATGAAGTTATCTGTTAACTGGTATGGGAGTACTTTTTCCTCATTCCAATTCAGAAACTCAACAGAGTTCTTTATCATTAGTACTTTTGCAAGTCACACTTGCATATCATTCTTATCTTTAGGTTCGTCTATAACTTTTATTCTCTTTGGATTTATTGAGTGCTTAATGACCGTTACACATAAGGTGTACGGTCGATACTATGAAAGCATAATAGCTACCCCATACTTTTCTCCCATAGTTGGACATATTAAAAGCACATGAGTCATCATATCTTTCTCCGGTCATACAGGATAAGTCCTTTGTAAAATTTCTCCCGCCATATAGGATTTTTGACATAATACTATTTTAACTTTACCCTGTTACGCAGGAATTTTCCCAGACTTTTTCCCGCCATGCGGGTTTTATCATAATCATGTTTTCCCGCTATCCGGGTAATTCCCTGTAAGGGATATAAATGCCAGCATTGGCTCTTTTGACTGCATATTCATTCATCAAATTCAGAAATAAATCCGAATGCTCTTTGACACACATGCTTGATCCAACGTTGGTCAAATTAAACATGCATGTTGTTTATTTCATCTCAAATCATGTTGACTGAAAAATCATCTTCATAGAGAGTACATGAAAGACATTCATAAACCAAGACTCTCAATGATCTATCTCTTTTCTTTTGATGCGAACATACTCCCTCATGTTATGACCGTTCTTGGTCATCTTTCGGGTCACAAGTATCCAGCCATTCGATTTCACGAATGAAAGCATGGAAAACTTTTAGTCCGAGAAAAATTAGCCGAGAATCAACAATAATGAGCATAAAAATAACCCCATGTTAATCTGGTTAAAAAATATGCACATTAAACTTTTTAAACTTTCTTTTATATTCTAAATCACCATTGGGCAGAACTAGAATAAAACATCATCCTTCTAAATTCCATATCACCGTTGAGTGGAAATGGAAACAATGCATATAACTCAATAAACAATGTGATAATAGTATGTCTATTAAACAACTTTCCTAAGAAATAGTCATCATCATCAACGTTACTGTAGCGGGAACAAGAAATATACATTTCTCTATTTCAAGAGCATTTCTTGATCTTTATCAGCTGTTTGAAAATTGATCACTTTGATACAAAATTTATTAGAGATTTAAGCTTTGAACATAAGACACATAGAATTATAGTACTGTTATCATCTACGTTGGTCAGAAAATAACAATACCATATTTTAACTTTAAAACAAATATCTTTCTGATTCTGATTTCACCCATAGGGAAAAACATTACTAAGAACAGTTCTTCCAATTAAAATTTCCCGTTGGTTCCGATTTAATTGGAGGATAAAACTTTTACTTTGTAGCGGAAACTTTATAATATTCTATACAGAAACTATTCTGTTTTACTCTCTAAGCAATTTTAACTGGTTGGTTCAAAATTGCATTAGAGAAGCAACAATTTAATCTTTTACTTTTAGTTCTATTCACTTTTAAAAGAGCACTTTTATTTTTATTTGCAGCGGGAAAACATGAATAAAAAATTCATGAACCTATTACTTTTCAGAAGTATTTCTTTTACTTTTCTTTTTTCTAAACAAAATATTTCTTTGAATAATTTTGAATAGCAAAACTGTATGAAATTTGTCCAAAAACTGGACAAAAAAATAGAAGACAGCCGCGGGCTTCTCTCTATTCTGTTGAGCGCGTGCCGCCAGTGGCCGAAACCGGCCCAAAAGGGCTAGCGCGGGGCGCTGCTCTCTGGCCTGGTTCACCGGACCAAAAACCCACCTTCTTTCGGCCTAAAAGCCCGACAACGAGCTAGGTCAGATCGGACGGACGTCCGTGGTCCTTGCTAGATCAAAACGAGGCAACGACTCTAGCCCCGAAAACCCTAGCCCCCAATCCATTCTCTCCCGTCTCCCCCTTCGCTCTCTCCTGTCGCGCTCTCTCTCGACGGGGTAAGCGCGGGGCTGCGCCCGGGCCGCTGGTGACGGCGCCGAGGGCCAGCGCGCCGCTTCCTTCCTCTTTTTTCTGTCGCCGAGAGAATGACACTAGTAGAAAAATGGCCATTCAAACCGGTTCGTGAGGGCCATTTGTCCCGGTTCCCAAACCGGGACTAAAGGGTCATAACTAAAGCCCTATGCTGGCCCTTTAGTCCCGGTTCGATCGGGGACTGGGACAGATGGAGCTCCATGTGGCCAGAGTGGCTTGCCTAGGTAGGGGGGCCTTTTGTCCCGGTTGGTGCCACCAACCAAGACCAAAAGGCTTCCACGCGTCAGCAGTTCAAGGCCTGTGTTTTTTCTTCTGAAGGGGGGGGGGGTTGGGGGTTTTATAGAGTTAATTTAGGGGGTTCATATATTGTGTTAGCTCGCTAATAGAGATGAGTGACCTCTCTTATCTCCGTTCTTGGTCGACGATCTTATCTCCGTCAGAATATGCACAAGACAGTAACACTCACATGTATTCGTAAGGAAAGAGTATTGTAGCATTGTTTTGATTTCGAAGTAACGAGGCAAGCAACTTGGCCTTGGTTTGTTTGGCGTCATGTTTAACACTCCATTCATCCATGAGATTTGTGTTAATGAACCCAATATCACCTACTTGTCTTTTCTTCAATTCGGCGATCTTCAATCTGCATAATATAATGAGGATAATTATATATACATGCAATGAAAGAGCTGAGCTATATATAGAGACTTAACTAATTACAGAGAAGTAGTACTTACAGATAGTAGCAAGTCATGATTGTTTTATCGAGGGCCTTTTGATTGAAAAACTGGAAGAACTCCTCACATGGAACTAACAACAAATCAATTCCAACGAGGTCGTGCTCCTCTTTAACCGATAGCGACAAAGTATTTTTCCCAGACTTCCTGCAAATGACCATGTACCAATCATGGAATCTTCGCATCATCATTGTTAGGGAAGTACCAAGTCTGACGAGAGGCTTCCCGTGCTCGAATCTTAATGTGTCCACCTCCATTGTTCCAAAAATTATTGCATCCTCCTCGGTCATGTAATCTCCAAGATTGGTACCGGGCAGCACCCCCGGAAGATTAGAGACGATATCGCTAGACACATTGAGTGGGGGGCACGATTGCTTCGCTTGTTCGCCGAGCTGGGGAATTTGTTTCCTTTTTCTTCGTTCTGCTAGCCTCCCGCCTCTGGCTGCACTGCGAGACGCCGGAGCAGCCGGAGCGGCTGCGGTTGTCTTCTTTCATTGCTTAAGAGGAGGAGCAGCTGGTGGCGCACTGCTATGACGCGCCGGAGAAGCCGGAGCGGCAGCGTTTGTGTTCCGTTGTCGCTTACGAGGAGGCAAAGGAGGAGGCGGGCTGCTCGGATGCGCCGGAGCAGGCGAAGAAGGAGGCGGGGTACTACCGCCTTCACGCGCCGGAGCAGGAGGTGGAGTGCCCTAATCACTCGTCGGAGGAGGAGGAGGAGGCGGAGGAGGCGGAGTGCCCAGCTGACTAGCAGGAGCCGTGAAGTTCAGAAGCTTGATGTGCTCCTTCCGCCATAGACACGGAGTATGCATAGCAAGACCCAGTTAAGTCTCCCCATCACCTGTAGGGTGGTCAAGCTAGAGCTACTCAAATCCCTCCGTTATTCCATCCACCATCACAACAACATAGCCTTGTGGAATCGGACGGTAGTGAAAAGTTGTTCTGGGCGAAGGACGGAACACAGAGCAGACAACCGCCTTGACTTTTAGCTGATCCCATTGCATCATAAGGTGGCACTGGTGTGAATCCTTGATAAAATCCACGGGGTAGCTAGGACCCGTCAAGTCAGGCTGCTGAATAAGCTCGATCGAAGCCACGCTGCTTCTCCGCTGAGATGGCGGGGTAGCTTCTGGGGTAGCATCTTGGGCAGGATCTCGCTGCTCCTGGTTTTTCTCAACATCTCGTTCCACTAGCTTTACTACCCTTGCCTTAAGCTCCTACAGTTTGCTCTGCTCCACTTTCCTCCTCCTCTCTTGGGTTTTGTAACCGCCTGCGTCGGGAAACACAACCTTCCACGCAACGTAGCCTGGCGTGCCTCGTGTTCGTCCAGGGTGATCAGGATTCCCGAGGGCCCTTGTGAGCTCGACATTCTCTCTGTCAGGAATGAACTTCCCTTCCCGCATTTCGTTGATTGCTTTCCGAAGCTTCATGATGGGTGTTGCATGTTGCTCGTCCGTCCAGCAGCACTTCCCTGTTTCAGGGTCCAATGTTCCACCAGCCCTGAAGAACCAAGTCCTACAACGGTCTAGCCAGTGCAATGTCTCTAGTTCGACCCCTTTAGCAATCAGGTCCTGCTCAGCCTTGTCCCACAATGGCCGGGCTTTGAGGTAGCCACCTAACCCCATGCGATGGTAATGCTCCTTCTTTGCAACATTTATCTTGTTAGTCGCTGACATCTTCTTACTCCTCTCCGATGTCTAGTTGGCCACAAATGCGGGCCAGTGATCTCTTATCTTCTCAAATCGGCCGCTGAATTCTGGAGTCTTGCCTTGGTCGACATACATTGTTTTCAACTCATTCTTCCACCTCCTGAATAGATTTGCCATCTTCTTGAGAGCATAGGACTTGATCAATGGCTCTATAACTGGATTCTCCGGATCCTCCTCTTCCGGTAGTGTGAAATTTACCTTCAGCGCTTTCCAAAGATCTTCTTTTTGTCTATCTTTGACAAAAGAAACTTGAAGAAGCTCTTCCTTCTTAGGCTCATTCCATAGATTGATGCTAATCGGGATCATGTCCCTAATAAGAACCCCACACTGAGCAGAAAATGCTTCCTTGGTCCAGCGGGGTTTAATCGGTTGGCCATCGCGCGTGATTTCTGTGATCGTGAACCTTTCATCCGGGCGCAAATTTTTCTTCGGGCCTCATTTCTTCACTGAAGTATTGCTTGATCCGGAGGGCTATATAAAAGAATAAAGAAGAGTTAATATATGTACAAACCAAAACAATTAATGCATCAATTAGCTAGTCAGCACAGGCTTTATATATATA
>NC_041391.1:36128112-36147055 GCF_002162155.2 Triticum dicoccoides | reverse complement strand
CGGACTTTGCAACAGCTATTCCCAACTCCGTTCGGTCACCAGAGCCGTCATCACAGTCGCCGGAGCCACCATCACGATCATGACCCTCCTCCATTATTGTTTGATCACCGGAGCATGCTTCCTCTCCTTGCAGACCTTCTTCGATGTTGTTGAGAAACGACAAGACTACATCACATCCGCCATGGATTATGTCCCCCAATATCTCTTCTTGATCGAAGTCTCTTTGATGATCCATAGTTTCTGCAAATATTACAACATGGAAATTGATATACAAACATGAGAGATGGATATATCGAAGTTATCGGGGAGGGGGTATATCGACAACGACGACATATACATAGAAAAAAATGTTATCAGGGAGGGGGTATATATATCAACCACCCTGACGTCGAAGTTATCGGAGAGGGGGTATATCGACAACGACGACATATACATAGAAAAAATGTTACCGGGGAGGGGGTATATCGACCCTCCCTCCTGTCGAAGTTATCGGAGAGGGGGTATATCGACCGCCTCTCTCATGATTGTCCGACGTGAAGGAAATATGCCCTAAAGGCAATAAAAGTTATTATTTATTTACATATTTCATGATAAATGTTTATTATTCATGCTAGAATTGTATTAACCAGAAACATAATACATGTGTGAATACATAGACAAACATAGTGTCACTAGTAAGCCTCTACTTGACTAGCTCGTTGATCAAAGATGGTTGTGTTTCCTAGCCATAGACATGAGTTGTCATTTGATTAATGGGATCACATCATTAGGAGAATGATGTGATTGACTTTACCCATTCCGTTAGCTTAGAACTTGATCGTTTAGTATGTTGCTATTGCTTTCTTCATGACTTATACATGTTCCTATGACTATGAGATTATGCAACTCCCGTTTACCGGAGGAACACTTTGTGTGCTACTAAACGTCACAACGTAACTGGGTGATTATAAAGGAGCTCTACAGGTGTCTCCGAAGGTACATATTGAGTTGGCGTATTTCGAGATTAGGATTTGTCACTCCGGTTGTCGGAGAGGTATCTCTGGGCCCTCTCGGTAATGTACATCACTATAAGCCTTGCAAGCAATGCGAGTAATGAGTTATCTGCGGGATGATGCATTTGTTGGGGAACGTAGCAGAAATTCAAAATTTTCCTACGTGTCACCAAGATCTATCTATGGAGAGACCAGCAACGAGTAGAAAGAGAGTGCATCTACATACCCTTGTAGATCGCTAAGCGGAAGCGTTCAAGTGAACGGGGTTGATGGAGTCGTACTCGTCGTGATTCAGATCACCGATGATCAAGTGCCGAACGGACGGCACCTCCGCGTTCAACACACGTACAGCCCGGTGACGTCTCCCACGCCTTGATCCAGCAAGGAGAGAGGGAGAGGTTGAGGAAGACTCCATCCAGCAGCAGTACAACGGCGTGGTGGTGATGGAGGAGCGTGGCAATCCTGCAGGGCTTCGCCAAGCACCTACGAGAGAGGAGGAGGTGTCACGGGAGGGAGGGAGGCGCCAAGGGCTCAGGTGTAGATGCCCTCCCTCCCCTCCACTATATATAGGGGCAGGGGAGAAGGGGGAGGCGCAGCCTTGCCCCCTACTCCAAGAAAGGGGTGCGGCCAAGAGGGGGGGAGGAGTCCATCCTCCCCAAGGCACCTCGGAGGTGCCTTCCCCCTCGAGGACTCTTCCCTCTAGGGTTCCCTAGGCGCATGGGCCTCTTGGGGCTGGTGCCCTTGGCCCATGTAGGCCAAGGCGCACCCCCTACAGCCCATGTGGCCCCCCGGGGCAGGTGGCCCCACCCGGTGGGCCCCCGGGACCCTTCCGGTGGTCCCGGTACAATACCGATGACCCCGAAACTTGTCCCGATGGCCGAAACAGGACTTCCTATATATAAATCTTTACCTTCGGACCATTCCGGAACTCCTCGTGACGTCCGGGATCTCATCCGGGACTCCGAACAACATTCGGTTACCACATACAAGCTTCCTTTATAACCCTAGCGTCATCGAACCTTAAGTGTGTAGACCCTACGGGTTCGGGAGACATGTAGACATGACCGAGACATTCTCCGGTCAATAACCAACAGCGGGATCTGGATACCCATGTTGGCTCCCACATGTTCCACGATGATCTCATCGGATGAACCACGATGTCAAGGACTCAATCAATACCGTATACAATTCCCTTTGTCTAGCGGTATTTTACTTGCCCGAGATTCGATCGTCGGTATCCAATACCTTGTTCAATCTCGTTACCGGCAAGTCACTTTACTCGTTCCGTAACACATCATCCCGTGATCAACTCCTTGGTCACATTGCGCATATGATGATGTCCTACCGAGTGGGCCCAGAGATACCTCTCCGTTTACACGGAGTGACAAATCCCAGTCTCGATCCGCATAAAACAATAGATACTTTTGGAGATACCTGTAGTGCACCTTTATAGTCACCCAGTTACGTTGTGACGTTTGATACACCCAAAGCACTCCTACGGTATCCAGGAGTTACACGATCTCATGGTCAAAGGAAGAGATACTTGACATTGGCAAAGCTGTAGCAAACGAACTGCATGATCTTTTGTGCTAGTCTTAGGATTGGGTCTTGTCCATCACATCATTCTCCTAATGATGTGATCCCGTTATCAACGACATCCAATGTCCATAGCCAGGAAACCATGACTATTTGTTGATCACAACGAGCTAGTCAACTAGAGGCTCACTAGGGACATATTGTGGTCTATGTATTCACACGTGTATTACGATTTCCAGATAATACAGTTATAGCATGAATAAAAGACAATTATCATGAACAAGGAAATATAATAATAATACTTTTATTATTGCCTCTAGGGCATATTTCCAACAGTCTCCCACTTGCACTAGAGTCAATAATCTAGTTCACATCGCCATGTGATTAACACTCACAGGTCACATCGCCATGTGACTAATACCCAAGAGTTTACTAGAGTCAGTAGTCTAGTTCACATCACTATGTGATTAACACTCAATGAGTTTTATGTTTGATCATGTTGCTTGTGAGAGAGGTTTTAGTCAACGGGTCTGAACCTTTCAGATCCGTGTGTGCTTTACAAATCTCTATGTCATCTCCTAGATGCAGCTACCACGCTCTATTTGGAGCTATTCCAAACAACTGTTCTACTTGGAGCTATTCTAAATTATTGCTCCATTATATGTATCCGGTATCTCTACTTAGAGCTATCTGGATAGGTGTTAAGCTTGCATCGACGTAACCTTTACGACGAACTCTTTTACCACCTCCATAATCGAGAAAATTCCTTAGTCCACTTGTTACTAAGGATAACTTTGACCGCTGTCCTATGATCCATTCACGGATCACTCTTGTACCCCTTGACTGACTCATGGCAAGGCACTCTTTCGGTGCGGTACACAGCATAGTATACTGAAGAGCCTATGTCTTAAGCATAGGAGACGACCTTCGTTGTTTCTCTCTATTCTGCCATGGTCGAGCTTTAAGTCTTAACTTCGTACCTTACAACTCAGGCAAGAACTCCTTCTTTGACTGATCCATCTTGAACACCTTCAAGATCATGTCAAGGTATGTGCTCATTTGAAAGTATTATTAAGCATTTTGATCTATCCTTATAGATCTTGATGCTCAATGTCCAAGTAGCTTAATCCAGGTTTTCTATTGAAAAACACCTTTCAAATAACCCTATATGCTTTCTGGAAATTCTACATCATTTCTGATCATCAATATGTCAACAACATATACTCATCAGAAATTCTATAGTGCTCCCACTCACTTCTTTGGAAATACAAGTTTCTCATAAACTTTGTATAAATCCAAAATCTTTGATCATCTCATCAAAGCGTACATTCCAACTCCGAGATGCTTACTCCAGTCCTTAAAAGGATCGCTGGAGCTAGCATACCTTTTAGCATCCTTAGGATCGACAAAACTTTTCTGATTGTATTGCATACAACCTTTCCTTACGAAAACTAGTAAGGAAACTTGTCTTGACATCCATCTGCCAGATTTCATAAATGCAGCTAATGCTAACATGATTCCGACGGACTTTAAGCATCGCTATGAGTGAGAAAATCTCATCGTAGTCAACTCCTTGAACTTGTCGGAAAACACTTCGCCACAAGTCGAGCTTCATAGATGGTGACATTACCATCCACGTCCGTCTTCTTCTTAAAAGATCCATTTATCTCAATGGATTGCCGATCATCGGGCAAGTCCATCAAAGTCCATGCTTTGTTCTGATATATGGATACTATCTCGGATTTCATGGCTTCTAACCATTTGTCGGAATTCGGGCCCACCATCGCTTCTCCATAGCTCGTAGGTTCATTGTTGTCTAGCAACATGACCTTCAAGACAGGATCACCTTACCACTCCGAAGTAGTACGTGTCCTTGTCATCCTACGAGGTTTGGTAGTGACTTGATCCGAAGTTTCATGATCAATATCATAACCTTCCACTTCAATTGGTGTAGGTGCCACAGGAACAACTCCCTGTGCCCTGTCACACACTAGTTGAAGAGACGGTTCAATAACCTCATCAAGTCTCCACCATCCTCCCACTCAATTCTTTCGAGAGAAACTTTTCCTCGAGAAAGGACCCGATTCAAGAAACAATCCATATTGCTTTCGGATCTGAATTAGGAGGTATACCCAACTGTTTTGGGTTTCCTATGAAGATGCATTTTATCCGCTTTGGGTTCGAGCTTATCAACCTGAAACTTTTTCTCATAAGCGTCGCAGCCCCAAACCTTTAAGAAACGACAACATAGGTTTCTCTAAACCGGTGTCATCTCAAACGGAATTACGTGGTACCCTATTAAAATGAGTGTGGTTGTCTCTAATGCCTAACCCATGAACGATAGTGGTAATTCGATAAGAGACATCATGGTACGCACCATATCCAATAGGGTGCAACTATGATGTTCGGACACACCATCACATTATGGTGTTCCAGGCGGTATTAATTGCGAAACAATTTCCACAATGTCTTAATTGTGTGCCAAAACTCGTAACTCAGATATTCATCTCTATGATCATATCATAGACATTTTATCCTCTTGTCACAATGATCTGCTACTTCACTCTGAAATTACTTGAACCATTCAATAATTCAGACTTGTGTTTCATCAAGTAAATATACTCAACATTTACTCGAATCATCTGTGAAGTAAGAACATAACGATATTCACTGCATGCCTCAGCACTCATTGGACTGCACACATCAAAATGTGTTACTTCCAACGAGTTGCTATCTTGTTCCACTTTACTGAAACCGAGGCTTTTCAGTCATCTTGTCCATGTGGTATGATTTGCATATCTCAAGTGATTCAAAATCAAGTGAGTCTAAACGATCCATCTGCATGGAATTTCTTCATGCGTATACACCAATAGACATGGTTCGCATGTCTCAAACTTTTCAAAAATGAGTGAGTCCAAAGATCCATCAACATGGAGCTTCTTCATGCGTTTTATACCATTATGACTTACATGGCAGTGCCACAAGTAAGTGGTACTATCATTACTATCTTATATCTTTTGGCATGAAAATGTGTATCACTACGATCGAGATTCAATAAACCATTCAGGTTTAATACTAATCTTCATGGTAGAGGGAGCGTGCGATGTTTGATCACATCAAACTTGGAAACACTTCCAACATATATCGTCAGCTCACCTTTAGCTAGTCTCCGTTTATGTCGTAGCTTTTATTTCGAGTTACTAACACTTAGCAACCGAACCGGTATCCAATACCCTGGTGCTACTAGGAGTACTAGTAAAGTACACATTAACATAATGTATATCCAATATACTTCTATTGACCTTGCCAGCCTTCTCATCTACCAACTATCTAGGGTAATCTTGCTCCAGTGGTTGTTCCCCTTATTACAGAAGCACTTAGTCTCGGGTTTGGGTTCAACCTCGGGTTTCTTCACTGGTGCAGCAGCTGATTTGCCGTTTCATGAAGTATCCCTTCTTACCCTTGCCCTTCTTGAAACTAGTGGTTTCACCAACCATCAACAATTGATGCTCCTTCTTCATTTCTACTTTCGCGGTGTCAAACATCGCGAATACCTCAAGGATCATCATATCTATCCCTGATATGTTTATAGTTCATCACGAAGCTCTAGCAGCTTGGTGGCAATGACTTTGGAGAAACATCACTATCTCATCTGGAAGATTAACTCCCACTTGATTCAAGTGATTGTTGCACTCAGACAATCTGAGCACAAGCTCAACGATTGAGCTTTTCTCCCTTAGTTTGCAGGCTAAGAAAATCGCCGGAGGTCTCATACCTCTTGACGTGGGCACGAGCCTGAAATCCCAATTTCAGCCCTCGAAACATCTCATATGTTCCGCGACGTTTCGAAAATGTCTTTGGTGCCTCTACTTAAACCATTTAACTGAACTATCACGTAGTTATCAAAACGTGTATGTTCGATGTTCGAAACATCCACAAACGACGTTTGGGGTTCAGCACACTGAGCAGTGCATTAAGGACATAAGCGTTCTAGTGTCCGCATAATCGCTACTGTCAACTTTCAACTATATTTTCTCTAGGAACATAACTAAACAGTAGAACTATAGCGCGAGCTACGACATAATTTGTAAAAGGTCTTTTGACTATGTTCAGGATAATTAAGTTCATCTTATGAACTCCCACTCAGATAGACATCCCTCTGGTCATCTAAGTGATTACATGATCCGAGTCAACTAGGCCGTGTCCGATCATCACGTGAGACGGACTAGTCATCATCGGTGAACATCTTCATGTTGATCGTATCTACTATACGACTCATGCTCGACCTTTCGGTCTCCGTGTTCCGAGGCCATGTCTGCACATGCTAGGCTCGTCAAGTTAACCCTAAGTGTTTTCGCTGTGTAAAACTGTCTTACACCCGTTGTATGTGAACGTAAGAATCCATCACACCCGATCATCACGTGGTGCTTAGAAGCGACGAACTGTAGCAACGGTGCACAGTTAGGGGAGAACACTTCTTGAAATTTTGTAAGGGATCATCTTATTTACTACCGTCGTCCTAAGTAAACAAGATGCATAAACATAATAAACATCACATGCAATTATATAGTTGTGACATGATATGGCCAATATCATATAGCTCCATTGATCTCCATCTTCGGGGCTCCATGATCATCTTGTCACCGGCATGACACCATGATCTCCATCATCATGATCTCCATCATCGTGTCTTCATGAAGTTGTCACGCCAACGACTACTTCTACTTCTATGACTAACGCGTTTAGCAATAAAGTAAATTAGTTTACATGGCGTTCTTCAATGACACGCAGGTCATACAAAAAATAAAGACAACTCCTATGGCTCCTGCCGGTTGTCATACTCATCGACATGCAAGTCGTGAATCCTATTACAAGAACATGATCAATCTCATACATCACATATCATTCATCACATCCTTTTGGCCATATCACATCACATAGCATACCCTGCAAAAACAAGTTAGACGTCCTCTAATTGTTGTTGCATGTTTTACGTGGCTGCTATGGGTTTCTAGCAAGAACGTTTCTTACCTACGCAAAACCACAACGTGATATGCCAATTGCTATTTACCCTTCATAAGGACCCTTTTCATCGAATCCGTTCCGACTAAAGTGGGAGAGATTGGCACCCGCTAGCCACCTTATGCACCAAGTGCATGTCAATCGGTGGAACCTGTCTCACGTAAGAGTACGTGTAAGGTCGGTCCGGGCCGCTTCATCCCACAATACCATCGAAACAAGATTGGACTAGTAACGGTAAGCATATTGAACAACATCAACGCCCACAACTACTTTGTGTTCTACTCGTGCAAAGAATCTACGCAATAGACCTAGCTCATGATGCCACTGTTGGGGAACGTAGCAGAAATTCAAAATTTTCCTACGTGTCACCAAGATCTATCTATGGAGAGACCAGCAACGAGTAGAAAGAGAGTGCATCTACATACCCTTGTAGATTGCTAAGCGGAAGCGTTCAAGTGAACGGGGTTGATGGAGTCGTACTCGTCGTGATTCAGATCACCGATGATCAAGTGCCGAACGGACGGCACCTCCGCGTTCAACACACGTACAGCCCGGTGACGTCTCCCACGCCTTGATCCAGCAAGGAGAGAGGGAGAGGTTGAGGAAGACTCCATCCAGCAGCAGTACAACGGCATGGTGGTGATGGAGGAGCGTGGCAATCCTGCAGGGCTTCGCCAAGCACCTACGGGAGAGGAGGAGGTGTCACGGGAGGGAGGGAGGCGCCAAGGGCTCAGGTGTAGATGCCCTCCCTCCCCTCCACTATATATAGGGGCAGGGGAGAGGGGGGAGGCGCAGCCTTGCCCCCTACTCCAAGAAAGGGGTGCGGCCAAGAGGGGGGGAGGAGTCCATCCTCCCCAAGGCACCTCGGAGGTGCCTTCCCCCTCGAGGACTCTTCCCTCTAGGGTTCCCTAGGCGCATGGGCCTCTTGGGGCTGGTGCCCTTGGACCATGTAGGCCAAGGCGCACCCCCTACAGCCCATGTGGCCCCCCGGGGCAGGTGGCCCCACCCGGTGGGCCCCCGGGACCCTTCCGGTGGTCCCGGTACAATACCGATGACCCCGAAACTTGTCCCGATGGCCGAAACAGGACTTCCTATATATAAATCTTTACCTCCGGACCATTCCGGAACTCCTCGTGACGTCCGGGATCTCATCCGGGACTCCGAACAACATTCGGTTACCACATACAAGCTTCCTTTATAACCCTAGCGTCATCGAACCTTAAGTGTGTAGACCCTACGGGTTCGGGAGACATGTAGACATGACCGAGACATTCTCCGGTCAATAACCAACAGCGGGATCTGGATACCCATGTTGGCTCCCACATGTTCCACGATGATCTCATCGGATGAACCACGATGTCAAGGACTCAATCAATCCCGTATACAATTCCCTTTGTCTAGCGGTATTTTACTTGCCCGAGATTCGATCATCGGTATCCAATACCTTGTTCAATCTCGTTACCGGCAAGTCACTTTACTCGTTCCGTAACACATCATCCCATGGTCAACTCCTTGGTCACATTGCGCATATGATGATGTCCTACCGAGTGGGCCCAGAGATACCTCTCCGTTTACACGGAGTGACAAATCACAGTCTCGATCCGCATAAAACAATAGATACTTTCGGAGATACCTGTAGTGCACCTTTATAGTCACCCAGTTACGTTGTGACGTTTGATACACCCAAAGCACTCCTACGGTATCCAGGAGTTACACGATCTCATGGTCAAAGGAAGAGATACTTGACATTGGCAAAGCTCTAGCAAACGAACTACACGATCTTTTGTGCTAGTCTTAGGATTGGGTCTTGTCCATCACATCATTCTCCTAATGATGTGATCCCGTTATCAACGACATCCAATGTCCATAGCCAGGAAACCATGACTATCTGTTGATCACAACGAGCTAGTCAACTAGAGGCTCACTAGGGACATATTGTGGTCTATGTATTCACACGTGTATTACGATTTCCAGATAATACAGTTATAGCATGAATAAAAGACAATTATCATGAACAAGGAAATATAATAATAATACTTTTATTATTGCCTCTAGGGCATATTTCCAACAGCATTACATAACGAGTAAAGAGACTTGCCAGTAACGAGATTGAATTAGGTATTGAGATACCAACGATCAAATCTCGGGCAAGCAACATACCGATGACAAAGGGAACAACATATGTTGTTATGCAGTTTGACCGATAAAGATCTTCGTAGAATATTTAGGAGCCAATATGGGCATCCAGGTTCTGCTATTGGTTATTGACCAGAGAGATGTCTCGGTCATGTCTACAAAGTTCTCGAACCCGTAGGGTCCGCACGCTTAACATTCGTTGACGATATAGTATTATATGACTTATGTATGTTGGTAACCGAATGTTGTTCGGAGTCCCGAATGAGATCATGAACATGACAAGGAACTCCGGAATGGTCCGAAGATGAAGTTTAATATATGGGATATTGTTGTTTGATCTCCGGAAGGGTTCCGGAATTCGCCGGAAGGGGTTCCGGATGTTTCCCAAAATGTTTGGGGTACAAGAACACGTTATTTGGGCCAAAGGGGAAAGCCCACAAGGTTTTTGGAAAGCGCAAACGGAAGTTTTGCGGAGTGCAGGGGCCAGACACCAGGGTCCCTGGCGTCTGGATCCAGACGCCGGGAACCCTGGCGTCTGGCCCTGGAGTCCGAGAAGGACTTTTGCCTTTCGGGTGGAACCGACTTTGTGGAGGCTTTTACTCCAAGTTTTGACCCCAAGGCTCAACATATAAATAGAGGGGCAGGGCTAGCACCAAAGACACATCAAGAAACACCAAGCCATGTGCCGGCAACCCCGTCCCCTCTAGCTTATCCTCCGTCATAGTTTCCGTAGTGCTTAGGCGAAGCCCTGTGAAGATTGTTCTTCACCAACACCGTCACCACGCCATCATGCTTCCGGAACTCATCTACTAGTTCGCCTGTCTTGCTGGATCAAGAAGGCGAGGACGTCATCGAGCTGAACGTGTGCAGAACTCGGAGGTGCCGTGCGTTCGGTACTTGGATCGGTCGGATCGTGAAGACGTACGACTACATCAACCGCGTTGATAAATGCTTCCGCTTAGCGATGTTCAAGGGTATGGAGATACACTCCCCTCTCATTGCTATGCATCACCATGATCTTGCGTGTGCGTAGGAATTTTTTTGAAATTACTACGTTCCCCAACAGTGGCATCCGAGCCAGGTTTTATGCGTAGATGTTATATGCACGAGTAGAACACAAGTGAGTTGTGGGCGATACAAGTCATACTGCTTACCAGCATGTCATACTTTGGTTCGGCGGTATTGTTGGATGAAGCGGCACGGACCGACATTACGTGTACGCTTATGCGAGGCTGGTTCTACCGATGTGCTTTGCACACAGGTGGCTGGCGGGTGTCAGTTTCTCCAACTTTAGTTGAACCGAGTGTGGCTACGCCTGGTCCTTGAGAAGGTTAAAACAGCACTAACTTGACGAACTATCATTGTGGCTTTGATGCGTAGGTAAGAACGGTTCTTGCTCAGCCCATAGCAGCCACGTAAAACTTGCAACAACAAAGTAGAGGACGTTTAACTTGTTTTTGCAGGGCATGTTGTGATGTGATATGGTCAAGACGTGATGCTATATTTTATTGTATGAGATGATCATGTTTTGTAACCGAGTTATCGGCAACTGGTAGGAGCCATATGGTTGTCGCTTTATTGTATGCAATGCAATCGCCCTGTAATTGCTTTACTTTATCACTAAGCGGCAGTGATAGTTGTAGAAGCAATAGGTGGCAAAACGACAACGATGCTACGATGGAGATCAAGGTGTCGCGCCGGTGACGATGGTGATCATGACGGTGCTTCGGAGATGGTGACACAAGCACAAGATGATGATGGCCATATCATATCACTTATATGATGTTTATCCTTTATGCATCTTATTTTCCTTTGATTGACGGTAGCATTATAAGATGATCTCTCACTAAATTTCAAGGTATAAGTGTTCTCCCTGAGTATGCACCGATGCGAAAGTTCTTCGAGCTGAGACACCACGTGATGATCGCGTGTGATAGGTTCTACGTTCAAACACAACGGGTACAAAATAGTTGCGCACGCGAAATACTCATGTTAAACTTGGCAAGCGTAGCATATACAGATATGGCCTCGGAACACTGAGACCGAAAGGTCGAGCGTGAATCATATAGTAGATATGATCAACATAATGATGTTCACCATTGAAAAGTACTGCATCTCACATGATGATCGGACATAGTTTAGTTGATTTGGATCACGTGATCACTTAGATGATTACAAGATGTCTATCTAAGTGGGAGTTCTTAAGTAATATGATTAATTGAACTTAAATTTATCATGAACTTAGTCCTGGTAGTATTTTGCAAATTATGTTGTAGATCAATAGTTGGCGTTGTTGCTTTCATATGTTTATTTTGATATGTTCCTAGAGAAAACTGTGTTGAAAGATGTTAGTAGCAATGATGCTGATTGGATCCGTGATCTGAGGATTGTCCTCATTGCTGCACAGAAGAAATATGTCCTTCATGCACTGCTAGGTGATGGACCTATTGCAGGAGCAGATGCAGACGTTATGAATGTTTGGCTAGGTCAATATGATGACTACTTGATAGTTTAGTGCACCATGCTTAACGACTTAGAATCAGGACTTCAAAGACGTTTTGAACGTCACGGGCCATATGATATGTTCCAGGAGTTGAAGTTGATTTTCAAGCAAATACCCGAGTTGAGAGATATGAAGTCTCCAACAAGTTCTATAGCTAAAAGATGGAGGAGAATTGCTCAACTAGTGAGCATGTGCTCAGATTGTCTGGGTGCTACAATCGCTTGAATCAAGTGGGAGTTAATCTTCCAAATAAGATAGTGATTGACAGAGTTCTCTAGTCACCATCACCAAGTTAGTAGAACTTCGTGATGAACTATAGTATGCAAAGGATGACGAAAACGATTCCCGAGCTCTTCGCGATGTTGAAATCAACGAAGGTAGAAATAAAAAAAAGCATCAAGTCTTGATGATAGACAAGACCACTAATTTCAAGAAAAGGTCAAAGGGAAAGAAAGGGAAATTTAAGTAGAATGACAAGCAAGTTGTCACTCCCGCGAAGAAGCCCAAAGATGGACCAAAGCTTAAAACCGAGTGCTTACACTGCAAAGGAAATGGTCACTGGAAATGGAAATGCCCTGAATATTTGGTGGATAAGAAGGATGGGAAAGTGAACAAGGGTATATTTGATATACAGGTTATTGATGTGTACCTTACTAGTGTTTATAGTAGCCCCTGAGTATTTGATACTTGTTCGGTTGCTAAAAAATTAGTAACTCAAAATAGGACTTACAGAATAAACAGAGACTAGTTGAGGGTGAAGTGACGATGTGTGTTGGACGTGGTTCCAAGATTGATATGATCACCATCACACACTCCCTATACTTTCGGGATTAGTGTTAAACCTAAATAAATGTTATTTGGCGTTTCCATGAGCATGAATATGATTTGATCATGTTTATTGCAATACGGTTATTCATTTAAAGTCAGAGAATAATTGTTGTTCTGTTTACATGAATAAAACCTTCAATGGTCATACACCCAATGAAAATAGTTTGTTGGATCTCGATCGTACTGATACACATATTCATAATATTGATGCCAAAAGATGCAAAGTTAATAATGATAGTGCAACTTATTTGTGGCACTGCCGTTTGGGTCATATCGGTGTAAAGCGCATGAAGAAACTCCATAAAGATGGATTTTCGGAATCACTTGGTTATGAATCATTTGATGCTTGTGAACTGTGCCTTTTGGGCAAGATGACTAAAACTCCGTTCTCCAGAACAATGGAACGAGCTACTGACTTGTTGCAACCAATACATACTGATGTATGCAGACCAATGAGTATTAAGGCTCGTGGTGGGTATCGTTATTTTCTGATCTTCACAGATGATTTGAGCACATATGGGTATATCTACTTAATGAAACACAAGTCTAAAACATTTGAAAAAGTTCAAAGAATTTCAGAGTGAAGTGGAGAATCATCGTAACAAGAAAATAAAGTTTCCACGATCTGATCGTGGAGGAGAATATTCGAGTTAAAAGTTTGGCCTTCATATAAAACAATGTGGAATAGTTTCACAGCTCACGCCACATGGAACACCATAGTGCAATGGTGTGTCCGAACGTCGTAACCGCACTTTATTGGATATGGTGCGATCTATGATGTATCTTACCGATTTACCACTATCGTTTTGGGGTTATGCATTAGAGACAGCTGCATTCACTTTAAATAGGGCACCATCTAAATCCATTGAGAAGACACCGTATGAACTATGGTTTAGCAATAAACCTAAGCTATCATTTCATAAAGTTTGGAGTTGCGATGCTTATGTGAAAAAGGTTTCAACCTGATAAGCTCGAACCCAAATCGGATAAGTGCGTCTTCATAGAATACCCAAAGGAAACTGTTGGGTACACCTTCTATCATAGATCCTAAGGCAAAACATTCGTTGCTAAGAATGGATCCTTTCTAGAGTAGGAGTTTCTCTCGAAAGAAGTGAGTGGGAGGAAAGTAGAACTTGATGAGGTAACTATACCTGCTCCCTTATTGGAAAGTAGTTCATCACAGAAATCTGTGTCTGTGACACCTACACCAATTAGTGAGGAAGCTAATGATATTGATCATGAAACTTCACATCAAGTTACTACCAAACCTCGTAGGTCAACCAGAGTGAGATCCGCACCAGAGTAGTACGGTAATTCTATTCTGGAAGTCATGTTACTAGACCATGATGAACCTACGAACTATGAGGAAGCAATGATGAGTCCAGATTCCACGAAATGGCTTGAGGCCATGAAATCTGAGATGGGATCCATGTATGAGAACAAAGTGTGGACTTTGATTGACTTGACCGATGATCGCCAAGCCATAGAAAATAAATGGATCTTCAAGAGGAAGACAGACATTGATAGTAGTGTTACTATCGACTTGTTGCAAAAGGTTTTTTCGACAAGTTCAAGGTATTTAATATGATGAGATTTTCTCACTCGTATCGATGCTTAAGTCTATCCGAATCATGTTAGCAATTGCCACATTTCATGAAATCTGGCAAATGGATGTCAAAACTGCATTCCTTAATGGATATATTAAAGAAGAGTTGTATATGATGCAACCAGAAGGTTTTGTCAATCCTAAAGGTGCTAACAAAATGTGCAAGCTCCAACGATCCATCAATGGACTGGTGCAAGCATCTCGGAGTTGGAATATACGCTTTGATGAGTTGATCAAAGCATATGGTTTTTTACACAGACTTTTGGAAAGTGAGTGGGAGCTCTGTAGCATTTCTAATACTATATGTAGATGACATACTATTGATTGGAAATGATATAGAAATTCTGGATATCATAAAAGGATACTTGAATAAGAGTTTTTCAAAGAAAGACCTCGGTGAAGCTGCTTACACATTGAGCATCAAGATCTATAGAGATAGATCAAGACGCTTGATAAGATTTTTCAATGAATACATACCTTGATAAGATTTTTAAGTAGTTCAAATTGGAACAGTAAAAGAAGGAGTTCTTGCCTGCATTACAAGGTGTGAAGTTGAGTAAGACTCAAAACCCGACCCTGGCAGAAAATAGAAAGAGAATGAAAAGTCATTCCCTATGCCTTAGTCATAGGTTCTATAAAGTAAGATATGCTGTGTACCAGACCTATTGTATACCTTGCTCTGGGTTTGGCAGTACAATTTTGATCTAAGAGTAGATCACTGGACAGCGGTCAAGAATATCCTTAGTGAGGACTAAGGAAATATTTCTCGATTATGGAGGTGAGAAAAGAGCCCGTCGTAAAGAGTTACATCGGTGCAAGCTTTTACACCAATCAAGATGACTCTAAGTCTCAATCTGGATACATATTGAAAGTGGGAGTAATTAGTTATAGTAGCTCCGTGCTGAGCATTGTAGACATAGAATATTTGCAAAATACATACGGCTCTGAATATCACAGACTCGTTGACTAAACTTCTCTCACGAACAAAACATGATCATACCTTAGTACTCTTTGGGTGTTAATCACATAGCGATGTGAACTAGATTATTGACACTAGTAAACCCTTTCGGTGTTGATCACATGACGATGTGAACTATGGGTATTAATCACATACAGATGTGAATATTTGTGTTAAATCACAAGGGGATGTGAACTAGATTATTGACTCTAGTGGAAGTGGGAGACTGAAGGAAATATGCCCTAGAGGCAATTATAAAGTTATTATTTATTTCCTTATTTCATGATAAATGTTTATTATTCATGCTAGAATTGTATTAACCGGAAACATAATACATGTGTGAATACATAGACAAACATAGTGTCACTAGTAAGCCTCTACTTGACTAGCTCGTTGATCAAAGATAGTTGTGTTTCCTAACCATAGACATGAGTTGTCATTTGATTAATGGGATCACATCATTAGGAGAATGATGTGATTGACATGACCCATTCCGTTAGCTTAGCACTTGATCGTTTAGTATGTTGCTATTGCTTTCTTCATCACTTATACATGTTCCTATGACTATGAGATTATGCAACTCCCGTTTACCGGAGGAACACTTCGTGTGCTACCAAACGTCACAACGTAACTGGGTGATTATAAAGGAGCTCTACAGGTGTCTCCGAAGGTACATGTTGAGTTGGCGTATTTCGAGATTAGGATTTGTCACTCCGGTTGTCGGAGAGGTATCTCTGGGCCCTCTCGGTAATGTACATCACTATAAGCCTTGCAAGCAATGTGACTAATGAGTTAGTTGCGGGATGATGCATTACATAACAAGTAAAGAGACTTGCTGGTAACGAGATTGAACTAGGTATTGAGATACCGATGATCGAATCTCGGGCAAGTAACATACCAATGAAAAAGGGAACTACGTATGTTGTTATGCGGTTTGACCGATAAAGATCTTCGTAGAATATGAAGGAGCCTATATGGGCATCCAGGTTCCGCTATTGGTTATTGACAGAGAGATGTCTCGGTCATGTCTACAAAGTTCTTGAACCCGTAGGGTCCGCACACTTAACGTTCGTTGACGATATAGTATTATATGAGTTATGTATGTTGGTAACCGAATGTTGTTCGGAGTCCCTAATGAGATCATCGAGCTGAATGTGTGCAGAACTCGGAGGTGCCGTGCGTTCGGTACATGGATCGGTCGGATCGTGAAGACGTACGACTACATCAACCGCGTTGATAAACGCTTCCGCTTAGCGATCTTCAAGGGTATGAAGATACACTCCCCTCTCGTTGCTATGCATCACCATGATCTTGCGTGTGCGTAGGAATTTTTTTGAAATTACTACGTTCCCCAACACGATGTTTGTATAGTGTCAAAGGATTCAACAAAACCATGTATTCATCATTAGGCGAAACTAACAAGCGCATGATGCTACGAAGCTCTCCAAAGTTGTTTTGGAACAGAGTCCTAGATAGGATAATTCGCTTTTTGGGACAAAGTTCAGCAAGAGCCTTCCGAATATCGCTATTTGGAAGGCCTTTGCTGAAATTCGTATCAAAAGACGGATTATCCTATCCGGGACTCCGTTCCAGAACAAATTTGGAGAACTTCATACCATCATACCCCGTTTACTTCTGGCTAATGATGAAGCCATGGATTTCTTCAATACTTTGACACTAGGCAACCTCTCAACCCCTAGGCGACCCTCGACCCTCGACCCTAGCTAGTTCATGACCCTCGACCACTCGGCGATCAACAACCCTCTACCCTAGTTCCCGACCCTCGACCCCCTCATGTCACGTTTGTCTAGTGTCAAAGGATTCAACAAAACCATGTCTTCATTATTAGGCGAAAGTAACAGACGCGTGATGGTACGATGCTCTCCAAAGTTATTTTGCAACGGAATCCCAGATAGGATAATTCGCTTTTTGGTACAAAGTACAGCAAGAGCCTTCTGAATATCTCTATTTGGAAGGCCTTTTGCCGAAATTCATACCAAAAGGCGGATTATCCTATCCGGGACTCCGTTCCCAAACAACTTTGGAGAAATTCGTACAATCATGCCCCGGTTACTTCTGGCTAATGATGAAGCCATTGATTTCTTCAATACTTTGACACTAGGCCACCTCTCGACCCCTCGGTGATCCTCAACCCCGATGACCCTCGACTCTCGACCCTCGACCCTCGACCCCTCGGCGACCCTCGACCCTTCACCCTCAAACCCTCGGTGACCCTTGACCCCTCGGCGACCCTCGACCCCCCGACCACCCTCGAACCCTCGGCCCCTCGACGACCCTCGAACCCTAGAACCCTAGAACCCTAGAACCATCGATCCTCAAACCCTTGAACCTCGACTGGCCTCGATGACCCTCGACCCCTATGTGACCCTTGTGACCCTCTAGCCTAGTTTCCAACCATCGACCCCTCGGCGATCCTCGACAACCTTGTTCCCAATAAAAGAATAAGAAGAAGAAGAAGCAGAAGAAGAAGAAGAAGAAGAAGAAGAAGAAGAAGAAGAAGAAGAAGAAGAAGAAGAAGAAGAAGAAGAAGAAGAAGAAGAAGAAGAAGAAGAAGAAGAAGAAGAAGAAAAGAGGAGCAGAAGAAAAACCGAGAAGAAGAAGAAAAAATAGAAGAAAAAAAAGAGGAGAAGAAGAAGGAAAAGAGGAGAAGAAGAAAAAAATTCTATTTTTTCTTTTTCTCCTTTTTTCTTCTGCTTCCTCTTCTTATTTTTTTCCTCCTCTTCTTCTCCTTCTTCTCCTTCTTCCTTCTTCCTCTCTCATACTTTTTTCTTATTGTCCTTCTTCCTCGACAACCCTAACCCTAAATAGTACAACGTCCTCGACGTCCCCGGCCACCTTTCTCATGAACATAAAAAATCTATGAATAAAAAACATCATATTCTATGAACAAAGAAACACATATTCCATCCACATCCATGCATACATCATATATATGATCATCTATGAACAAAAAAATTCATATGATCATCTATGAAAAAAAACATCATATATATATGTAGAAAAAAACATTACATCAACATATATGCGAAAAACATCATACATATATCCATAGATCAACATATATTGAACATATATGAAAAAAAGCATCACATCCATGAAAAAAAACATCATACGACGGTGGCGACGGCGGCAGGGGCACAGGGCAGGGGCACGGGGGCTCACTGTTTGCGGCGTCGACGATGGCGAGGTTGTGGCCGGACGGAGGCAGAGGTAGTGTCGCGCGGGGCAGGGGACGGCGTCGGGGCGACGTGGGGCAGCGGTGGCGTCGAGGCGGCGAGGTTGGGGCAGCGGTGGCACGGGGCGGCGACGGCGTCGGGGTGGCGACGGAGTCGGGGCGACGC
>NC_041391.1:36122249-36127756 GCF_002162155.2 Triticum dicoccoides | reverse complement strand
GCGGCGTGGTGAGGTGACGACGACGGTGCAGGGTGGTGCCCGGCGACGCCGTCGGGGCGGCGCGGGGCGCGGGCGGTGACGGGCACGGGCGGCGGGGCAGAGTGCGGCGTCGGCGACGGGAGAATGAGGAAGTGAATGGAAATTTTACATGTTCTGGTTATATAGGCAGAGCTTTTGTCCCTGTTGGTGGCACCAACCAGGACCTAGTCCCGGTTGGTGCCACCAACCGGGACCAAAGGTCTCTTTTCAGCAGCCCAAAGGGCAGGAAGCAGAGGCCTTTGGTACCGGTTGGTGGCACCAACCGGGACTAAAGGTGGGCATTGGTCCCGGTTGGTGCCACCAACCAGTACGAATACCCCCTTTGGTACCGGTTGGTGCCACCAACGGGGACCAAAGGCCTTGTGCTGTCCATGGCCAAAACTTTAGTCCCACCTCGCTAGTTGAGAGGGGCGCGCAGTGGTTTATAAGCCCCACTGTCGCACCCCTCTCGAGCTCATCTCGATTGCAGGCTTACGGGCCTAATTGTCACTACTATGCCTGATGGGCCTACTAGGCCTTTTGCGGGCCTGAAGCCTGGCCCATGGTAGGATTTCTAGTTGTATTCAGGCCGTAGTGGCCCAGTAGGTGGCATTTTTTATTTTTCCCAGTTTTTTTTCTGTTTTTTACATTATTTATTTTCTTTTTTTGCTTTATTTTTTAGTTCCTTTTGCTTTTAGGTAATAAAAAATATAAAATTTCTGTTAGTGCCATTTTTTCCAATTTAAATAGTTTAAATTTGAATTTTTTGAAATTTCTGTGAATCACTAGAATTTGAATAACTTTACTATAAACATAGATTTTTGAGTGATTCTTTTTCCTGCTATTTAATATTACTGTGTTTTATCATTATATTCAAAAACAGATTCTGTTATTTTAGTTTCTAACACAAAAATTCTTTATGATAATTCTTTTTGCTATTAAAGTTTCTAACAAAAAATTCTTTATGAAAATTCTTTTTGCTTTTAATGTTTTGAACAGAAAATACTTTGATAATTTTGGTTGCATAAATTTTATATAATTCTAGTTTCAATAATACTAGAGGTTTATAAAAGTTTTTTGATTTGATTCCTTTTGCTATTCGAGTTTTATAAAAGCTTTTTAGTTGATTCTTTTTGCTATTGAAGGATATTATAGTTTTGTTTTAGTTGATCATAATAGAATATTTTAGTTGATTATTTTTAGTTCATTCTTTTGCTATTAGTTCATTATTTGAGATAAATGACCCTTAAATTGAAAAGCACTACAAATGAACTCTAAAAAGGTTGAAAGTTGGCATGGTATCATCATTTCACCCACATAGCATGTGCTAAAAAGTTGAGAGGGTTACGACAAAAACTAGATGCACTTTGTGTACAAAACAGACAATCTCTTTGGAAGTATCTGGGTTTCGGATGAAAACTCATCTGTTACAAAGGGATTTCATTTGTTCAAGTGTAACTGCAGCTATATTCTACATCAAAGGCATTATCATAATAGTTGTTGATAGAAAGTCTTCACTTTTTCTCCGCTTGTGTTCTTTGCTTATTGCGCCGTAACCATGGATAATCTTTTATCGTTTAACGGGATGCTTGGGTCAGCCTTGACTTTGAAGGGAGGAATTTCATGAAACTTTTCATAACCTTCAGACACGTCTGTCTTGCCCTCCAATCTCACTATGTCCCTTTTTCCTGAAAGACCTATGTGGCGCCTTGGCTCGTCGTATGATGTATCCGCTTCCTTATCGTTTCTTTTTCTCGGTTTGGTAGACATGTGTCACGCCCAAGATGCGACCCTATCCTAAAGGAACTCGAAGGTCCCACCAAGGATAGAAGCGCATCTTGAAGACGCTTTTGCAAGGTGGATATCATTACATCAAACCATTACATAATAGTTTGGGATACATACAAGAGGCACACAATGCCACACGAATACAACATACATAAGAGCAACATCCGACTACGGATGAAACACAAACAGAAACTCAAACGACATCCATCCTGCTCGCCCAGGCTGCCGACCTGGAACCTATCCCCTAATCGAAGAAGAAGCAGAAGAAGAACTCCAAAACAAGCAAGCATCGCTCTCGCGTCAAGATCATTGCATAACCTGCACCTGCAACTGTTGTAGTAGTAATCTGTGAGCCACGAGGACTCGGCAATCCCATTACCATGGGTATCAAGACTAGTGAAGCTTAATGGGTAAGGAAGGGGTAAAGTGGTGAGGTTGCAGCAGCGACTAAGCATATATGGTGGCTAACATACGCAAATAAGAGCGAGAAGAGAAGCAAAGGAACGGTCGTGAAGCTAGCAATGACCAAGAAGTGATCCTGAACTTCTACTTACGTCAAACATAACCCAAAACCGTGTTCACTTCCCGGACTCCGCCGAAAACAGACCATCACGGCTACACACACGGTTGATGCGTTTTAATTCGTATCTGATGTCAAGTTATCTACAAACGGACATTAACAAATTCCCATCTGCCACATAACCGCGGGCACGGCTCTCAAAAGTTTATACCCTGCAGGGGTGTCCCAACTTAGCCCATCACAAGCTCTCATGGTCAATGAAGGATATTCCTTCTCCCAGGAAGACCCGATCAGTCTCGGAATCCCGGTTTACAAGACATTTCGACAATGGTAAAACAAGACCAGCAAAGCCGCTCGATGTGTTGATAAATCCCGATAGGAGTCGCACGTATCTCGTTCTCAGGGCACACTAGATGAGCCAAACGTCGGGTTGGCATTGACCCTGGTTGCCCAGGGGGCGCCGGACATCGCTCGGTTTGGACCAGCACTCGGAGGAGAACTGTCCCGGGGGGGGGGGGGTAAATAAAGATGACCCTCGGGCTCCGGAAACCCAAGAGAAAAAGGGCTAGGTGAGGCAAATGGTAAAACCAAGGTTGGGCCTTGCTGGAGGAGTTTTATTCAAAGGAAACTATCAAGGGGTCCCATAAATCACCCAACCGTGTAAGGAATGCAAAATCAAGGAACATAACACCGGTATGACGGAAACTAGGGCGGCAAGAGTGGAACAAAACACCAGGCATAAGGCCGAGTCTTCCACCCTTTACCAAGTATATAGATGCATTATAATTAAATAAGAGATATTGTGATATCCCAACATAATCCTATCCATCATGGGGCAATTTTCAACTTCACCTGCAACTAACAACGCTATAAGAGGGGCTGAGCAAAAGCGGTAACATAGCCAAACAACGATTTGCTGGGCAGAGTGAAAAGGTTAGAGGCTGACATGGCAAATTGGGAGGCTCGAAGAGCAAGTGATAGGTAGCGCAGCAAAGCGATAGAACGAAGCAACTAGCATAACAATGATAGTAGTGAGATCCAGGGTAGTAGTCATCTTGCCTGAAATCCCGCTACGAAGAAGAAGGAGTCCACGAAGAAGACGAACAGATGAAGTTGAAACAAGCGTAGACGAACGAATCCTCACAATCGCAACGAAACAGGAACTAACGAGAAGGAGCACAACCGGAAAGAAGCAAACACCATGGTAAACACATAACACATAAGAATGACATGATGCTCAACCAAGTATGATGTATGACAAAGCTAGATGAGGCTACTCATGGCAAGAGATGATGCAAACAAGAACAACATATCAAGGCAAGTTTAAATGAGGTCGGAAACAACATATAACAAATCCGATAAGTCCTCATATGCAAATTTAGAAATTGGTCCAGATCTGAACAAACATTAAGTTGAAGTTGTTAAACAGCAAGTTAAGATGCACCAAGATGATCTACACGAAATTCTAGTAAGTTACATATAAAGTTCATTTAGTTCGGAGCTACGGCCTAGAAGATATGAGCAAAACAATTTAACCATGGCATTGATGCAAAAGGCATTCAAACATCAAGCAAACACTCTCAAAACAAGGATGCAACATGATAAGATGAAACTACCTGCAATTCTAAGCAAGTTTCATATAGAGCATGCTCAAAACGGAGCAACGGTTCAACACATACACTCTATACAAGATATAACAACAATCTGCCCAAAACAGCAACTAGGCATCTAGCAAGCATCAAAACAATATGCTACAACACCTTAACAGGAAAACAAAAGGCATGGACATGATGTACAGATAAAGCACAATAAAACATGACCACTGAGCTATCTCCAGAAATCACAAGAATATGCTCAAAAGGACATGGCAAGATTGCAAATAATAACAGTTTCAGACTTAACAGGAATAACATCAGGTTGCAATGTTTAGAGCTACCAAAAAACATGTTACAGGAACTTAACATGGAAAACAAAGGCATGGCATGCTAATACTAAAGACAAAGAACAAAACTCCCTTATTGAACTAATTCCAAAGATCAACAGAAAAGATGGTAGCATCCATGCAAACATGGCAAGTGGTATGACAGATTCAGACATGGCAGGAACAACAATAAGTAGGCATGTTGGTGAGCTTGTACAATTCATCACAGAGAAATAGATGGCATGAAAAGGTAACCAGCAGTAAGAAGACATGTTTATGAAGTTAAGCATGGAAAGAACAAGTTCATAGGGTGCATGGATCACTAGAAAAGCTCATGGCAAAACTGAACTTAATGTTAACAGGCTGACAGCAATGTTATTTAGCAATTTGAGAGCAAGATAAAAACAAGCTACATCAGGCTATAAATGCAACCAGGGGCTTGGATGGATACAGCATGACATGTAGAACAAATCATCCTTAGTGAACATCTCTAGATTATGCATAGAATGACTTGTAGCAGCAGGTTTACATAGCATCACGATATAGCAGATTCAGCCTAGCAAAACAGTAATAGCAAGTACACTACTTCACGAGCTCGAAGCACTCACTACAAGGCTCACAAAAATACATGGATTGCACCCCTGAAAAGATGGCATGATGTAGCTCAAAACTCATGTAGACATCAAGCTCATAAGATGCACACACAAAATGCAATGAAAACGACAAAACAGCAAGTTCTGTTAACAGACGGTAGTTAACAACATATAGCACTCTTGCAACGATGATTTGGGCATGAAGATGGACTCAAACAATCATGGCACTATGGAGCAAAATTAAGAGCATCTCATGATGAACATTTTGGTATAACATATGCATGAAACGGATCTACGGATGAGGAGTTATGGCATGTTGAACAAGGCTCCAGAATGATACAGAGAAAGGACTTAGAGGAAAAAATATACCCTGAGATCTAGGGTTCTTCGGCCCGCGAATCGAGGCGGCAGCGTGAGCTCACCGGAGTTGGGCACCGGAATTGCTGGAGAAGGGCGGGGTGGCGCCAGGGACGTCGGATCCGGCTCTCCCGCGGCCGGATTTGGCCTGAGGAGAGGATGGCGATGCTGGGCGGCGAGGTGGCGGAGTCGAGGCGCGGCGCGTCATGGAGGAGGCGGGCGGCGGCTCCAGCGCGGGTCGGCGCGGCGCGTCGCGGTGGAGGCGGGCGGCGGGTCGCGGCGGAGCCGGGAAGGCTCGAGGCGCGGGTGC
>NC_041391.1:36092296-36121594 GCF_002162155.2 Triticum dicoccoides | reverse complement strand
GGGTGCGGGGGGCGGTGGCTATGCCCGCGGGGGCCGGCTGCGGGCCTGGCGGGCCGGTGGCGGGACGCGGTGGCGGAGGCCACGTGGCGCTCCCTGTTTGGCAGTGCGCGGCGGCTGGACGTGTCCGATGGCGACAGGTATGATTTTTTTAGGGTTTGCCCGAAAATTTCCGAGGGGGGGTGTTTATATAGGAAGAGGGAGCTAGGAGGCTCCAAATGGAGAGCAGTTTTCGCCCACACGATCGTGATCGAACGACCAAGAGTATGGAGGGGTTTGGATGGGCTCATGGGCTGTGGTGAAGAGGGGCTGGGCTGCAAAGAGAAGGGGGTTTCGGGCTACGCGGTTAACCGTTGGGGCATCAAACGACCTCCAAATAGTGGAACAAAAATTGACAGGCGGTCTACCGGTGATATACCAAGGCCACTCGGCAAACCTCAGTCCATTCCGAGAATGTTTTTTTCTCCCGCTCATGAAACAAGGTCTGAGAGGGGCGACGGGGCACGCGTGAGAGGTCTGGACTCCGAACGGACAACAGAGAGAACCGGGGGAACCCGAACGGATGCAAGTTTTAAAAAACATGCAAGTGAAATGTAGATGATGACATGGAAAAATGCAACACGCAAGCAAATGACATGGCAACAACAGCGAATAACTGTCGGACACCTCGCGCATCGAATCCGGGGTGTTACAACATGTCCTTCACATATAAAACATGCGCCACATCATTGGCTAGGACGAATGGCTCATCTGTGTACCCTAGATTGTTTAGATCCACTGATGTCATTCCGTACTATGGGTCTACCTGTACCCCGCCTCCTGACAGATTGACCCATTTGCACTTAAACAGAGGGACCTTAATATCATTTCCATAGTCAAGTTCCCATATGTCCATTATGTAACCATAATATGTGTCATTTCCCCTTTTGGTTGCTGCATCAAAGCGGACACCACTGTTTTGGTTGGTGCTCTTTTGATCTTGGGTGATCGTGTAAAATGTATTCCCATTTATCTCGTACCCTTTGTAGGTCATTACAGTCGAAGATGGTTCCCTCGACAACGAGTACAGGTCATCAGAAACAGTGTTGTCACACCTGAGACGTGTTTGGAACCAACTGTCGAAACTCCTGATGTGTTCACATGTAATCCAGTCCTCACACTAGTCCGGGTGTTTGGAGCGCAGTATGTTCTTTTGTTCATCGACATACGTGGTCACCAAGGTAGAATTCTGTAGAACCGTGTAGTGTGCTTGAGACCAAGAATGCCCGTCCCTACATACTATTGAGTCCCCTCCTAGCGTGCCTTTTCCACTCAGTCTCCCCTCATACCACGATTGAGGGAGACCTATCTTCTTAAGGCCAGGAATGAAGTCAACACAAAACCCAATGAGATCCTCTGTTTGATGGCCCATGGAGATGCTTCCTTCTGGCCTAGCACGGTTACGGACATATTTCTTTAGGACTCCCATGAAACTCTCAAAGGGGAACATATTGTGTAGAAACACAGGGCTCAGAACAACAATCTCGTCGACTAGATGAACTAGGACGTGTGTCATGATATTGAAGAATGATGG
The DNA here is from genome assembly GCF_002162155.2 of Triticum dicoccoides. Classification (NCBI taxonomy): domain Eukaryota; kingdom Viridiplantae; phylum Streptophyta; class Magnoliopsida; order Poales; family Poaceae; genus Triticum; species Triticum dicoccoides. Next base: position 36,120,024 of record NC_041391.1, on the reverse strand, counting down.
TGGGAACACCAGCTCGAAACCGACAAGACATTGTGCCACATCACTCCTTAACCTTGGTAGGATTTATGGATCGATCACCTTCTGAGAGACTGCATTTAGGAATGAACATAGCTTCATAATAGCTAATCGAACGTTTTCCCGTAAAGCCCCCTCAATGCAACCGGAAGCAGTTGCATCTTAATCATGTGGCAATCATGAGACTTTATGTTCTGGAACTTTTTCTCTGCCATATTTATTATTCCCTTTCTATTCGACGAGTAGCCAAACGGGACCAACATACTGAGCAGGCATTCAAAGAAGATTTCCTTCTCTTCTTTGGTAAGAGAGTAGCTGGCAGGACCTTCATACTGCTTTGGAGACATGCCGTCTTTTTCGTGCAAACGTTGCAGGTCCTCCCGTGCCTCCGCTGTATCTTTTGTCTTCCCATACACGCCCAAGAAGCCTAGCAGGTTCACACAAAGGTTCTTCGCCACGTGCATCACGTCGATTGAAGAGCGGACCTCTAGGTCTTTCCAGTAGGGTAGGTCCCAAAATATAGATTTATTCTTCCACATGGGTGTGTGTCCCTCAGCGCCGTTCGGAACAGATAGTCCGTCGGGACCCTTTCTGAAGATTACTTTCAAATAATTGACCATAGCAAGTACGTGATCACTGATACACATGGCTGGTTTCTTTCAGTGATCTTCCTCGCCTTTGAAGTGCTTGCCTTTCTTTCGATATTGATGGTTGGTCGGAAGGAATCGATGATGCCCCAGGTAAACATTCTTCCTGCATTTTTCCACGTATATACTTTTGGTGTCATCTAAACAGTGTGTGCATGCGTGGTATCCCTTGTTTGTCTGTCCTGAAAGGTTACTGAGAGCAGGCCAATCATTGATGGTGACAAACAGCAACAGATGCAGGTCAAATTCCTCCTGTTTGTGCTCATCCCGCGCATGTACACCATTTCCAATCCACAACTGTAAAAGTTCTTCAACTAATGGCCTTAGGTACACATCAATGCCGTTGCCGGGTTGCTTAGGGCCTTGGATGAGAACTGGCATCATAATGAACTTCCGCTTCATGCACAGCCAAGGAGGAAGGTTATAGTTACATAGAGTCATGGGCCAGGTGCTATGATTGCTACTCTGCTTCGTGAAAGGATTAATGCTATCGGCGCTTAAACCAAACCATACGTTCCTTGCGTCACCTGCAAACTCCTCCTAGTACTTTCTCTCGATTCTTCTCCACTGCGACCCGTCAGCGCGTGCTCTCAACTTCCCGTCTTTCTTACGGTCATCTCTGTGCCATCGCATCGACTTGGCATGCTCTTTGTTTCTGAACAGGTGTTTCAACCGTGGTATTATAGGAGCATACCACATCACCTTGGCAGGAACCCTCTTCCGGGGGCGCTTGCTGTCAACATCACCAGGGTCATCTCGTCTGATCTTATACCGCAATGCACCACATACCGGGCATGCTTTCAAATCCTCGTATGCACCACGGTACAGGATGCAGTCATTAGGGCATGCATGTATCTTCTGCACCTCCAATCCTAGAGGGCAAACAACCTCCTTTGCTGCATACGTACTGTCCGGCAATTCATTATCCTTTGGAAGCTTCTTCAGTATTTTCAGTTGCTTCTCAAATCCTTTGTCAGATACACCATTCTCTGCCTTCCACTGCAGCAATTCCAGTACGGTACCGAGCTTTGTGTTGCCATCTTCGCAATTGGGGTACAAACCTTTTTTGTGATCCTATAGCATGCGATCGAACTTCACCTTCTCCTTTTGACTTTCGCACTGACTCCTTGCATCAACAATGACCCGATGGAGATCATCATCAGGCACATCGTCTGGTTCCTCTGGATCTTCAACAGCTTCCCCCGTTGCAGCATCACCGTATTCAAGGGGCACATAGTTGTTGTCATCCTCTTCTTCTTTGTTGTCTTCCATCATAACCCCTATTTCTCCGTGCTTAGTCCAAACATTATACTGTGGCATGAAACCCTTCTCAAGCAGGTGGATGTGAAGGGTTTTCCGGTTAGAGTAAGACTACGTATTCTCACAGATAGGTCATGGACAACACATAAAACCATTCTGCTTATTTGCCTTAGCCACTTCGAGAAAATCATGCACGCCCTTAATGTACTCGAAGGTGTGTATGTGACCGTACATCCATTGTCGGTTCATCTGCGTGCATTATATATAATTAAGTGTGTCAAAAACCATTACAGAACATCATGAATAGATAATTAAGTGACCAAATTAATAGAAGTTCATCATCACATTAACACCAAAGTACATACATAGTTCTCATCTAACAACATATAGCTCTCCAGAGCATCTAATTAATTAAACCTACATTGAAACTATGTAAAACATTTCAATGCAAAAACAAATGTGATCATAATCGCAACCAAGGTAACAATTGATCCAACGACATAATGATACCAAGCCTCGGTATGAATGGCATATTTTCTAATCTTTCTAATCTTCAAGCGCATTGCATCCATCTTGATCTTGTGATCATCGACGACATCCGCAACATGCAACTCCAATATCATCTTCTCCTCCTCAATTTTTTCCTTCAATAAATTGTTTTCTTCTTCAACTAAATTTAACCTCTCGACAATAGGGTTGGTTGGAATTTCTGGTTCACATACCTCCTAGATAAATAAAATATATGTCACGTTGGTCAGCATAATTGTCATAAACAATAAATGAACCAAATAGTTATAAAGATAATATATACCACATCCAAACCATAGACATGACGAGGGCCGACGGGGGCGGATACCAAAACCATCGCACTAAATAACAAGAAGCAATAATAAACATACAAGTAAGAATTTTTTTTCCTTTCAGAAAGAAGATAAGAACAAGAGGCTCACCACGATGGTGCCGACGACAAGATCGGCGCAGGCGATCGACGGCGGTGAAGACGGGGATGGGACGTGACAGACCGCTAAACCTAGACAAATATTGAGGAAAATGGAGCTTGGAGGTCGATCTTGGTGAGGAGAAAGCTTATGTAGTGTGGCTCGGGCATTCCATCGAACACCTCGTGTGCATAGGAGGTGAGATAGAGCACCACAAAGCTCTCCAACGGCCGGCCAGAAAAATAGAGCAGTGGAGTGCTTTGCTCGCGGGCGAGGGCTATATATAGGCAACTCATTGGTCCCGGTTCGTGGCATGAACCGGGACTAAAGGCCACCCTTTGGTCCCGGTTCAAGCCACCAACCGGTACCAATGGTGGTGGGCCAGGAGCGAGGCCCATTGGTCCCGGTTCGTCCCACCAACTGAGACCAAAGGGTCCAGACAAACCGGCAGGCCCCCTGGCCTCATGAATCGGGACCAATGGGCCCATGGGTCCCGGTTCGTGACTGAACCGGGACTAATGGGCTTATCTGGCCCGAACGTATGCCCTGTTTTCTAATAGTGTGAGGGACGCTCTGAGCCTCCTATGCTCCCCTCGCGCGATCTGTTACTAGACGGACGACGGCGATGACAACCCGCCCCGAACACCGGCGGTGGTTGCCACCGCGCTGCGCGAGCTGTTTCCCTTATCCCTTCCCTTTCTTCTTTCGTTTCACCCATCCACCATCGCCCCAGCGAGAGAGAGGCATGGGCAGAGCCCTCCTCTGCTCCCTGAAGATGACGGCCTAGGGAAGTTTTATGATGCGGCGGGTTGGGGCCACGCCGGCTGCCGGTGATGGCGTCGAGCCGGGCCGCCCGAACCAGCGTTTCCATTTGGCCCTTTCCCCCCTCCTTTCCGCTACCTGCTGTGATAGAGAGGGTGAGAGAGAGGCGCGGCCAGCCCTCTGCTCCCCTATGCGCCCGCTCCTCCTCTGCTTCGCTTGGAGACGACGACGGTGGCTGTCGTGGTTCTAAGTCTGACAGTAGTGTAGGGGGGTACTAAGGAGAGGCAAGATCCTAGCTATGGAGTAGTTGTGCACACAAGTGTTTAACGAGTTCAGGCCCTTCTCGGAAGAAGTAACAGCCCTACATCTCGGAGCCCGGAGGCGGTCGACTGGATTATATGTGTGAGAGTTACAGGGGTGCGAACCCTTCTACCAGTGGAGGGGGTGGCTTATATAGAGGACGCCAGGACCCCAGCCAGCCCACGTAGCGGAGGGTTAAAGTACATTAAGGTCTGGCGTTACTGGTAACGCCTTACATAAAGTGTCATCATGACCATAAAGACTACTTACTTACAGACCGTTTGGATTCAGAGTAGATCTTGAACTCCTGGTGGTCGAGTGAGTCTTCATGGTCGAGTGTCTTCAGGTTCTTCGAGTGTCTTCTAGTCCGTCGAGTGGAGTTCCTCTTGGTCGACTAGAAGACGGCTTCTTCTAAAAGATGTCCTTGGGGAGGGTACCTTGGACAGGTTCATGACCCTACCCTAGGTACATGACTTCATCAGTAGCCCCCGAATGGATCGAGGTTTGAGTGAGGAAGGAGTTGGCAATCTTTCTGACCTGCTTTTTGGTGCTGTAAAGGTGTTTTGCTCTGGAACAATGACTTTCAAGTGAGGGTGTCAACTTTCGTTCAGTCGCCTTGATCCATTCTTTATATCTGTCGAGTGAACTTTATGAACTTGGAGATTTCCGAGCGACGGATCGCAGGAGATCTTCCGTCTGACAAGTTGCCCTGTGGGTAGCGGATTTAGTGGGATCCGAATTTTGGGAAGTGCGCGAAGCGGAGAAGACCGCGGTACTCGGACGGGATAAGGCAAGGATGCCTCGATTCCCGCGCCGCCTTTTTCGCCACGTATCTCCTGCACGACTATTTCGGGATTTGACAGGATCGCCTAGGCCTACCTGTCGGCCACTCGGAAGTGACCCCATATAAGGAACCTGGCGGAGGTTTTTTGAACAGTGCCTCCTCATTTTCCCCTCCCTCATCTCCAGATTCATCTGTTGCGCCCACCAACTGCCCAGCGCCGATGCTCCGTTCCAGCCTCGTTGGCGACAATGGTGATGGAGAAGATGGCGGCTTTGGAGCGGGCGAAGAAGGCGACGGCGAAGGTGAAGGGGAGAGCGACCAGTCGAGGGGGATACTCGTCGCGGTCCCGTTTGCCGCAAGGTTGGATCCAGGGTGATTGGATCCGCTCGACCATCACCCAAAAGGATCTCGACGACCTGGCCAACGAAGGCCTGATTGCACACGGGACGGCGAGGCTCCTGGGGACGGAGTGGCAGCCACAGCCTCAGGAGGGTGAGTGTGTCCTCTTGGCGACTCATGTAGATCGTGGGTTCTCTCTGCTATCGCATCCTTTCTTTCGAGGGTTTCTGAATTTCTTCGGGGCTCAGCTCCACCACTTTACACCCAATTCCATCGCCTATCTCGCCGCTTTTGTATCTTTGTGTGAAAACTTCTTGGGTTGTCGGCCGCACTGGGGCCTCCTCAAACACGTATTCACTTGTCATTCTCAGACGGTGAAAAAGGCCAGCCCCAATGATGAGAGAACTCAGGTAATCCAGATGTGTGGGGGTCTCGGGGTCCAGATGAGGAGTAAGAGCGCTTTCCCAGCGATGACCCTTCCCGATTCAGTCAGAGGGTGGCAGTCGACCTGGTTCTACTGCCAAGACCAGCCGATGCCAGGGCAGTCGACTGGGCTCCCTCCCTTCTCTATGAGTCGAGTGAACAAACCATCCTCTCTGAAAGTAGTTCCGGGGGAGAAGGCTCAGGTTAAAATGTTGAGGGAGCATGTAGTCCAGCTCATTCGCGACGGGGTGACTGGCATGGATCTTCTGGAGGTTTTCCTTCGGCGGCGCATCCAACCGCTCCAGTACCGGGACCACCCGATGTGGTTGCTGGGCAGTCGGCGAAACGCCCTCGGACGACTTCACCAGCGCCGACTGAGAAGGCGTCGAAGAAACCCCGAGCGGCCCCGGCAAAATCGGTGAAGGCCCTGCCGAAGATGAGGATGGAGATTCCGACTGTTTCTGGGTAACAGCATAACTCGTGTTTTTTCCTTTTAACACAGATACATTCTTGGTCGACTCGATCGCTGACCGGCTGATTTTTGAAATCGCAGTGCTGCTACTTCTGAGACCTCAGCCAGGCATGAAGATCAAGAAATGGAAGATGCTGCTACTTCTCATCCTGGTATGATCTACGCAGTTTCGCTTTCGGTCGATTGGATCTTTATTTTTGACTTTGAACTTCTTCTGCAGCTCCACCTAGCGTTATCATCGAACTCCCTGACGATGACGATGAAGCGCCACTGAGGCGGAGGAGGAGCAGGAAGGCTATTGTTGGCAAGGCTTCTCAGGTTGTGTCAGCACCTGAACTACTGATCCTGGAGGGGAGCAATGTTGCTCGGGCTACTGTGTCCTTTGCGGAGCAGTTGATGGTAGCCCACCCTTCGTCATTGAGTGCTGATCCACCTTCTCTCTTCTCCACATACCATGTCCCGGAGGACCAAGCGAGCGCTGCCAAGGAAGCCATTCATCAAGCAGGGATCATGATGGAGCAGGTGAAAGCGATCCGAACCGCCAGCCAAGCAGCTTATGACGCGAGTTCAGCTCTTCAGAGCAATGTCCAGGTCAGTTGGATGTCGACTGAAAATCTTAATGTTTGTCATGCATCCACTGGGTGTGTCAATTGGAATGTCAGGATTAGTGGGGGCACGCTAAGTGCACCCACTGGGTGTAGCCCCCGGGACTACGGTGGACTGCTGGCAGTCGATTGTAGTCCTTGTGTCTTGAAATTTCTCACTTTTACTTGTTTCACTCGAACTGGTCGAGTGGGATCATGGAACCGGTGGGGGCACGCTGAGTGCACCCACTGGGTGTAGTCCCCGAGACTGTGGTCGACTGCTGGCAGTTGGCTATGGTCTGAATAATTCTTCGTTTTTTTATATATAACTACTGACAGTTAGCTGCTTCTGGTCGACTGGTCGACTCTGAGTCTAGTTGATAGAACTAGTGGGGGCACGCTGAGTGCACCCACTGGGTGTAGTCCCCGAGACTACAGTTGAATGTTTTAGATTCAGGTGTAGTCTTAGAAATACTACGATTTTTCTCTTAGTCACTCGGAAGTGATCTGTCTTTGATGTCTGTCGATTGAACTTTGCAGAAATCTTGTGACCTTGTTTCTCGTTATACCGAGATGGAGAACAAGTATATCCAGCTTGAACTTGACCTGAAGCTTGTCCAAGAGAACTTCACGAAGTCGAAGGAGGAGGCAAAAGGTATGTTTGGTGAGAATCTTGACGAATGTCTTTGCTTCTTGCCTGTCTCTGAGTGTGATCTTATTGCGATTTTGCAGAAAAACTGAAGGATGCTCTGAAGAAGAAGGACCTCGACCTTGCAGAGGCGCAGAAAGCGGCTTCGGACAAGACAAAACTTGCAGAAGAGAAGTTGGCTTCTGTCAACAAGTTTGAAGAGGAAAACACGAATCTGAAAGCTGCTCTCGACGTGGCCAACCAAGAAGACACTCGACTGAAGGATGCCAATATGGTCCTGAGCGACAAAGCTGGCGAACTGGCGGGAAAGAAAAATGACTTGGAGGTTTATCTGGGAGGACTCGCCAAGAAGTTATTCCTCATGCTCGAAGGTAACCTCTTATATCCGACTGGTAATTACTGACTTGCTGTAGGAACATTAGCTTATCTTTGAGTCGTGTCCACAGAATTCTGCCAAAACTTTGAAGAGGAGACTAGTCGAGTGGAGACTGGCTTGGATCCTATTAACTCTCCGGTGAAAGATGAAACCGCTATGAACGTGCTCCGCCTCGAGTCTCACGTTGCTGCAGTGGTCGACTATCTAGCAAGACTGAAGGCTGCAACGTCGCGCATCGACACATCACTCTGGCCAGAAGAAACACTTCAGAACGACCTCGAGTCCCTGATGACTCGACAGAACGAAGTTCCAAGTCAAGTGCAAGAATGGAAGAAGTCTTCTGCCAGGTGTGGTGCCGACGTTGCTCTGTCATTAGTCCGTGTCCACTGCAAGGAAGCAAGAGAAGACAAGCTGGTGTCTCTCAAGGTGGCCAATACCAGGAAGCATGACTTCCGTTCTTTCATGGAGACCTTTATTGCTGCTGCCACTCGGATTGCTGACGGAATCGACTTGGACGAGTTTGTTGCGCCTTCCAGCCCTCCGCAGGAGGGGTAAAAACCTTCTATGCTTGATGGTTTGAATTTGCCTCGGAATGCCGAGTGATTTTTGTAACCGATAAACTTTGACAGGCTTGGTGCCTGAGCCTCTCTGGATCCGTAGGACGTTATCCGAACTTGGTTTGTCGTTGAAATGCATTTGCTTCTGCTTTCGAACAACCATCTTCTTTGGGTTGGAATATATGCTAGTATCTGTAATGCTCTTTTGCAGGTAGGAAAGAAGCATAAATTGCAATCGACTTGTGCTCGTCATGTTTTAGGCGAGTGCTGGGTTGCAGCCAAGCCCTCGAGTGGGAAACTTGTTCTCCACTCGACCGGATTCTCGAAACTTAGGCAAGCACTGGGCTGCAGCTAAGCCCCCGAGTGGGAGGTTTGCTCTCCACTCGGTAGGATTTTTATAAACTTAGGCGAGCGCTGAGCTGCAGCTAAGCCCCCGAGTGGGAGGTTTGCTCTTCACTCGGTAGGATTTTTAGAAACTTAGGCGAGCACTGAGCTGCAGCTAAGCCCCCGAGTGGGAGGTTTGCTCTCCATTCGGTAGGATTTTTAGAAACTTAGGCGAGCGCTGAGCTGTAGCTAAGCCCCCGAGTGGGAGGTTTGCTCTCCACTCGGTAGGATTTTTAGAAACTTAGGCGAGCACTGGGCTGCAGCTAAGCCCCCGAGTGGGAGGTTTGCTCTCCACTCGGTAGGTTTTTTAGAAACTTAGGCGAGCGCTGAGCTGCAGCTAAGCCCCTGACTGGGAGGTTTGCTCTCCACTCGGTAGGATTTTTAGAAACTTAGGCGAGCACTGGGCTGCAGCTAAGCCCCCGAGTGGGAGGTTTGCTCTCCACTCGGTAGGATTTTTAGAAACTTAGGCGAGCACTGGGCTGCAGCTAAGCCCCCGAGTGGGAGCTTTGCTCTCCACTCGGTAGGATTTTCATGGCGCGGCTTTGGAGGAGAAGGCAGCAGTCGACCTGCGCTTCGTCCTTCTTGCGGAACGCACGTTGTATTTGTGGCGTAGCTCGGAAGGAGGAAGCAGGGGTCGACCTGCGCCTCGTCCTCCTTGCGAAGCGTACGTTTGTCTTTTATACTTAGGCGAACACTAGGTTGTAGCTAAGCCTCAGAGTGGAAGGCTGGCTTACCACTTGGCAGGATTTTTGAACTTAGGCAAGCACTAAGCTGCAGCTAAGCCCCCGAGTGGAAGGCTGGCTTACCACTCGGTAGGATTTTCAAAAACTTAGGCGAGCACTGAGCTGCAGCTAAGCCCCCGAGTGGAAGGCTGGCTTACCACTTGGTAGGATTTTCAAAAACTTAGGCGAGCACTGAGCTGCAGCTAAGCCCCCGAGTGGAAGGCTGGCTTACCACTCGGTAGGATTTTCAAAAACTTAGGCGAGCACTGAGCTGCAGCTAAGCCCCCGAGTGGAAGGCTGGCTTACCACTCGGTAGGATTTTCAAAACTTAGGCGAGCACTGAGCTGCAGCTAAGCCCCCGAGTGGAAGGCTGGCTTACCACTCGATAGGATTTTTAGAAACTTAGGCGAATTACATTCGCGGCTAAGCCTCCGAGTGGAAGGCTAGCTTACCACTCGGTAGGATTTTTTTTACAAACATAGGCGAAACGGGTTCGCAGCTAAGCCACCCACTGGGGACAGATTTGTGAGAACAAAAGCAATAACAATCACTGAGAAAATTATGAAACTCTTGTCTTTGATGAATACACTACAGAAGTACTTTTATTACAACTCATCCGAGTGAAAACTTAAGTATAAAAGGGGCGGAGCAGGTCCGCATTCCATGCTCGGGGCTCGTCAATCTGGTGCTCGACATTGTAAAGGTGGTATGCTCCATTGTGGAGAACCTTGGTGACGATGAAGGGACCTTCCCAAGTAGGAGCAAGCTTGTGTGGTTTCTGCTGATCCACTCGGAGAACTAAATCTCCCTCCTGGAAAGCTCGACTCTTCATGTTTCTGGCATGGAAGCGACGCAAGTCCTGCTGGTAAATGGTCGATCGGATCAAGGCCATCTCTCTTTCTTCTTCTAGAAGGTCGACAGCGTCCTGTCGGGCTTGCTCTGCTTTAGCTTCGGTGTAGAGTTCGACTCGGGGTGCGTTGTGAAGCAGATCACTCGGCAAGACTGCTTCAGCTCCGTAGACCAAGAAGAACGGAGTCCTCCCATTCGACCAGTTTGGCGTGGTCCTTAATCCCCAAAGCACCGACGGAAGTTCTTCGACCCACGCACCAGCTCCGTGCTTGAGGTCGCGCATCAGTTGGGGTTTTAGCCCTTTGAGAATTAATCCATTTGCTCGTTCTGCTTGTCCATTTGACTGGGGGTGAGCGACTGAAGCATAGTCGACTCGTGTACCCTGAAATGTGCAGAAGGCTCTGAATTCTTTGGAGTCGAAGTTTGACCCATTGTCTGTGATGATGCTGCCTGGAACTCCATATCTGAATATCAACTCCCTGATGAAGCTGACGGCGGTGCCGGCATCCAGATTCTTGATGGGTTTAGCCTCAATCCACTTGGTGAACTTGTCGACTGCTACCAATACATGGGTGTAGCCGCTTCTGCCTGTTCTCAGTGGTCCAACCATATCCAACCTCCATACAGCGAAAGGCCAGACGAGTGGAATGGTCTTCAAGGCTGAGGCGGGTTTGTGCGACATATTGGAGTAAAATTGACATCCTTCACACTTGTCGACTATCTCTTTCGCCATCTCATTTGCTCTGGGCTAGTAAAAACCCGCTCGGTATGCTTTAGCCACGATGGTCCGAGAGGACGCATGATGGCCACAGGTGCCTGAGTGGATGTCGTTGAGAATCATTCGACCTTCTTCCGGTGATATGCATTTCTGGCTGACTCCAGTCGCACTTTCTCTGTACAACTGTCCTCTCATGACGGTAAAGGGAGCTCTTTCCTCAGAATATAGGCGATATAGGGCATTGTCCAGTCGGGAGTGATGACCAGAACTTCCATGATTAAGTCGACCACAGCTGGGACCTCGACTTCAGTCGGATCTGTGGCGCTTTTTGGCTACGGGGCTTCCTCAGTGAAAGGATCTTCTTGAACCGACAGCGAGTGAACATGCTCCAAAAACACGCCACTCGGAATGGCTTCTCTCTTGGAACCTATCTTCGCCAAGTCATCGGCTGCTTGATTTTTCAGTCGGGGAACGTGATGGAGCTCTAATCCCTCAAATTTCTTCTCTAGCTTTCTGACTGCATTGCAGTAGCCAGTCATGGATGGGCTTCTGACGTCCCACTCCTTCATCACTTGGTTGACCACTAAGTCTGAGTCACCGTAGACCATGAGGCAACGGACGCCGAGTGAAATGGCCATACGCAACCCGTACAAGAGTGCTTTGTATTCTGCTTCATTGTTGAAGGAATCAAAGTGAATCTGGAGTACATATCTGGGCTTATCTCCTCGGGGGGAAACCAAGACCACTCCGGCACCGGAACCATTCAACATTTTGGAGCCATCGAAGAACATAGTCCAGTGCTCCGAGTGAACTTGAGTCAGTAACTGCTGTTCAGTCCACTCGGCGAGGAAATCTGCTATTGCTTGGGACCTTGATAGCTTTCTTTGCCTCAAATCTGATATCTAGGGGAAGAAGTTCAATCGCCCATTTTGCCACTCGACCAGTTGCGTCTTTGTTGTGCAGAATCTCTGATAGGGGGGCGTCGGTGACGACTGTGATGATATGGTCAGAGAAGTAGTGAGCTACTTTCTTCGTGGTCATATAAATCCCATATACAAGCTTCTGATAATGAGGGTATCGTTGCATGGATGGGGTCAGGACTTCAGAAATGTAATATACTGGGCGCTGAACTTTGAAGGCTTTCCCTTCTTCTTCCCGCTCGACCGTAAGTACAGTACCGACGACTTGTCCTGTGGCTGCAATGTAAAGCAGCAAAGGCTCTTTGCTGATCGGGGCAGCAAGCACCGGCTGGGTGGAAAGCAGGGTTTTTAACTCTGCAAACGCTGCGTCAGCTTCAAGAGTCCACTCGAACTTGTCTGACTTCTTCATCAGTCGGTAAAGATGCAATGCCTTCTCACCGAGACGAGAGATGAATCGACTTAAAGCGGCCAAGCAACCAGTAAGCTTCTGAACATCGTGCACACGGACAGGTCGTTTCATCCGGAGTATTGTGCCTACTTTCTCTGGGTTTGCATCGATTCCTCGTTCAGAAACAAGAAAACCGAGTAACTTTCCACCAGGAACTCCGAATGTGCACTTGGATGGGTTAAGCTTGATATCGTACCTCCTGAGGTTGGAAAATGTTTCAGCGAGGTCAGTCAGTAGGTCGGAACCTTTCCGTGACTTGACCACAATGTCATCCATGTATGCTTCCACATTCCGACTAATTTGAGTGAGCAAACACTTCTGAATCATCCTCATGAACGTGGCTCCGGCATTCTTGAGGCCGAATGGCATGGTGACATAACAGAAGCACCCGATTGGGGTGATGAAAGCTGTTTTGATCTCACCGGGTCCAAACAGACGGATCTGGTGGTACCCGGAATAAGCGTCCAAGAAAGATAGTCGCTCACATCCCGCAGTCAAGTCGACTATTTGGTCGATGCGAGAAAGAGGAAAATGATCTTTCGGGCAGGCCCGATTGATATGCTTAAAACCGATGCACATGCGAAGCGAGTTGTCCTTTTTGGGGACCATAACGACATTGGCGAGCCACTCGGAGTGGTAAATCTCTCGGATAAACTCTGCTGCTAGAAGTCGAGCCACTTCCTCGCCAATAGCCTTCCTTTTCTGGACGGCGGACCGTCGCAGATGTTCCTTCACAGGTTTTGACTTCGAATCGACTTGTAGAGGATGCTCAGCCAGTCCCCTGGGTACACCCGGCATGTTAGAAGGTTTCCATGCAAAGATGTCCCAGTTCTCACGGAGGAACTGGATGAGCGCTTCTTCCTATTTGGGGTCGAGTGTTGTGGAGATATGAGTCGGAGCAGCGTTAGGGTCGGTCGGGTGGATGTGAACGGGTTTTGTCTCACCGGACGACTGGAACGCTGATTCCGTAGCAGGCTTTTTGGCTCGCAACAAATCACTCGGGTCTGCATTCCTTTGGTATTCCTGCCACTCTTCTGCCACCATCTGAGCATCGGCAATCTTTGAGCCTTTCTAGAAGCACTCTTCTACCTTCTTGCGGTTGCCAGTGACAGTGATCACGCCTTTAGGGCCAGGCATCTTTAGTTTGAGGTACACGTAACATGGTCGAGCCATAAAACGTGCATAAGCTGGCCTGCCCAAAATAGCATGATAGGCACTCTGGAAATCTACAACCTCAAATGTCAGCTTCTCCTTGCGGAAGTTCTTGGAATCGCCAAAAACCACATCAAGAGCAATCTGGCTGAGTGAAGCGTCTTTCTTGCCAGGAATGACTCCATAGAAACTCATATTACTCGTGCTGAGTCTAGACATCGGAATGCCCATCCCCTCCAGTGTCTCTGCGTACAGTATGTTCAGACTACTACTGCCATCCATCAGTACTTTCGTCAGTCGAGTACCTTCGACGACTAGGTCGACCACCAGAGCCTGCCTCCCAGGGGTGGCAATGTGCGTCGGGTGATCTGACTGGTCGAATGTAATGGCGGTTTGATACCACTTCAGATAATTGGGGGTCGCTGGAGCAGCCATATTCACCTCTCGGTTTATCACTTTCAGTCGGTTTTCGCTCTCAACGTTAGCAAAAATCATCAGGGTGGAATTGACTTGTGGATACTCTTCGTCACTGTCCTCTTTGCCCTCAAACTTGTCCGACTCCTTTTCTTTGTCCTTGGACTGCTTACCTTGGAACTGCTGTATCAGGAGTTGACACTGTCGAGTGGTATGCTTCGGGTAAATGAAGTTACCCTCTTCGTCCTTCTTGGTGTGGATGTGACATGGCAAATCCAGCACGTCATTTTCTTCTTTATCTTTTACTTTCTTGGGGTTCCAAGGCCCCTTGGGCTTCCCTTTGAACTTGCCTTGGTTCAGGGCCAAAGCTTCTCCAGGAGCGGCTGGCTCGGCCTTCCGCTTTTACTTCCGACTGGAATTTCTGCCTCCGGTATCCTGGGCGACTGACTTGTGTTTGCCGCTCCGGAGCCGATCCTCTTCCTCACCGTTGGCATATTTGGTGGCTATTTCCATCATTCAACTCAGAGACATGTCTCCGGTTCGACCGAATTTCCGTCTTAGCTCTCTGTATTTTACGCCCTCCTTGAAGGCGCAGACCGCCTGGTGATCAGATACATTCTCAACTGTGTGATGCAGCTTGATCCATCTCTGGATGTAATCTCTCAATGCTTCATTCGACTTCTGCACACAAGAGTGCAGCTCTGTCAGCCCTGCTGGTCGCTTGCACGTTCCTTCGAACGTTCTGACAAACACTCGGGAAAGGTCTTCCCATGTGTAAATGCTGTTGGGTGTCAACTGATTCAGCCATGCTCTGGCTGACCCTTCCAACATAAGAGGCAGATGCTTCATGGCCACCTCATCGTTTCCGCCGCCGATCTGAACAGCCACTCAGTAGTCCTCAAGCCAAGTATCAGGCTTAGACTCACTGTTGAACTTGCTGACTCTAGTCGCCAACCTGAAGTTGGGAGGAATCACTGTGGCTCGGATGGTTCTGCTGAAACACTCTAGTCCGGAGACATGCACTCGACTGCTGGTGGGTATATCTCTGTAATTGCCTCTCTGTGAGCCCTGTTCCGGTCGACCAGACCCTGAACGATGATGGATCTCGCATCAAAGCCTGGTTCTCTGGGGTCGACTGGAATCATTCGCCCGCCACTGTGCTGGCGTCTATCATCCTGCTGTCAAGGCACATAAGATCCTCCCCTCGGGGGAGGAGTGGGCACTCGACGTTGATCATTGCGATCGAATCGGTGATCATACTGCTCATAGTTCCTATTCTGATTGTGCCGGTCACCACGCCCTTCGCGCCTCGGGGGCGATCTGGGGCTGTGAGCCGACTGGACCGTATTCGCTATCACGGATCTGCTGTGAATCCGGTTCCGCAACTGCGATACGGCTGAATTCTGATCTCCCGCTGCCCGGAGCAAATCTCTGATCTGCATCAAACCTCTGCCAGCCTCTGACTGGGAAGGTTGAATCGACTCTGCTATACGGGTTGCAGTAGCTAAATTCTGAATCGGAGTTCGATATACCCGAGTCGGAGGTTTAAAGAGTTGGCGTCGACTGGAGTCTGGAATCCGTTGCCGCGCACACTCGTCGAGTGCTCGCTGGAGGTTCTCCAGTCGAGTGCGCTCAGCCAGGTTGGCTAAGTGCGCGTCCTCTAAGGCGCGAGCCTCAGGGGTTTCTCCAACGATCGGAGTGTGAAGCGCATCCATGTTCCAGCGGCGAAGCTCTTCCCTCTGCTGCGAATTGAGGGGCTCGGGACGATACTCCTCATGGTCTTGCGACGGATCGCCTCCTCCGTTACCTCCCTCGGCACCAGGAAAGCCGGGGGGAACATGCGGTCCATTGACCATCAGGACCTCTGCCGCAGGATCACTGCTGTCGCACTCGGATGCGGTCTCTGCGGAGCCAGTCGACAGGTCGAACAGGCCGTAGAGAGATTCGTCGGGCTCGATTGCCGCGACTTGGGCGGTGTTCGACTGGCGAGCCACTGCGTGCCTCACCCACCGCTGAAGCCTCGACCGATCGGAGCGCTTACGCCGGCGGGAAGCTGGGAGGGAGGATGACACAAAAACTGGCCGATACTGAGTCGACGGTTGCCGAAGAAGGACGCCGCGGACGCATGCTCGAAAATGCGTAGCCCCGCGGACGGGGAGTGCATCCACGTCGAGCGGAGCCTCCTACAGCCAGGCAGAGTTGTCGGTGACGAATGTGAGCGCGTCGAGACGGATCTCGCGGCCCTCAACCAAAACTCCACCTGAAACCATGATGGTGGGAATCGGGAAAATTGCTACTTCTCCAATAAGTCGCTAAGACACCTGCCCCACGGTGGGCGCCAACTGTCGTGGTTCTAAGTCTGATAGTAGTGTAGGGAGGTACTAAGGAGAGGCAAGATCCTAGCTATGGAGTAGTTGTGCACACAAGTGTTTTACGAGTTCAGGCCCTTCTCGAAAGAAGTAACAGCCCTACGTCTCGGAGCCTGGAGGCGGTCGACTGGATTATATGTGTGAGAGTTACGGGGATGCGAACCCTTCTACCAGTTGAGGGGGGTGGCTTATATAGAGGACGCCAGGACCCCAGCCAACCCACGTAGCGGAGGGTTAAAGTACATTAAGGTCTGGCGTTACTGGTAACGCCTTACATAAAGTGTCATCATGACCATAAAGACTACTTAATTACAAACCGTTTGGATTCAGAGTAGATCTTGAACTCCTGGTGGTCGAGTGAGTCTTCATGGTCGAGTGTCTTCAGGTTCGTCGAGTGTCTTCTAGTCCGTCGAGTGGAGTTCCTCTTGGTCGACTGGAAGACGGCTTCTTCTAAAAGATGTCCTTGGGGAGGGTACCTTGGACAGGTTAATGACCCTACCCTAGGTACATGACTTCATCAGCGGCGCCGTTGCCATCCCCTTCGTCGGCTGCGCGTTCGCCTCGCGGTGAGTGTGTTGCCGTCGAATGGTTTGGCCGCGGTGCCCTTTGCCCCGGTCGTGGTAGAGTTCTTCTTCCCGAAACCTCGGCATGCCGATGCGAGTCGGAATCGAGAGGAACGACGCGGGCGTTGCGGCGGCGCAACTTTCCTGATTAGTTTTTTTCGACTCGAGATCAAAATTGTATCTGTGTTCGTTTTCTTTTCTCTTTTGATTTGTTTTTGAATCTTTCTTTCCCAACTCGATCTACTCACTCGACAGGCTCTGATACCATTGATAGACTTACTTGATCGACTAGGAGTAGACCAGTGGAATATCTTCTCTATTCGGGTGTTTACCTTAGCCTTCCGGCCATCGCTGATTCGTCGGTGATGGTCTGTGCACGCGCAGCGACGGTCGGTGTAGAGGCCAACTGCTAGGTGGATGATGGCGTCGGTGCGGAGCGGCAGGGCGTTGGGGAGCTTCCCATCGCTGACCGTCTTTCCTTGATCGGTGAGGTTAGGGATGTGGGTGACGGTTCTGTTTTGGCTTGCATGCCATAGTGGCCCCCACCTCCCTCATATAGCCAGCGCGACAGGGGCCCACAACCCAGTTGGGTTTGGTTTCCCCGATCAGGGAGCGAGTCAAGGGTCCAATGGGCCTTTATGCCCATTGGTGGAGAGATCAATACTAACACATAGGCCTTTCTGTGGTACTAATCTTCTAGCTACAAAACAGTAGAAATTTTAAAGTGAGCTACTTAACATTATGTGATGGCAAATTAATTCATCTGAAGTAAGATGCTGGTTTCTTCCCTTATAAAAAAGAATCTATGTGCCTAATTTTTTTGGCATTGTTAATGTCTTAGTGTTCCATTAGAGGAATTTTTTTTGGGTGGCATTTGATGTTCAAATTTGTTTTTTTTCTTTTGCATAGGCCAAAATGTTTAACCTTTGTGCCTAAAACTTTGCAGGTAGCACTTGGATGTGACTATAAAAACATTAAAAATTTGTTGGGATTTTTGTGGCATTTCAAAAATTATTTTTCGTACGCAGGAGCACGTTCTCCCGCGGGAGTCAAATTGGATTTCCGAAAAAAAGAATCGTTCATCAATGAAGTATATGTCTTACTGTCTGAATGTGTTTGCCATTGTATTTGCAAATACCACATTTAACTAAAGGTTAGGTAAAGTCACTATTTATCGACGAGGAAACATGCTGATCATGGAGAAAACAAGCTTACCTTATCGTTAAATTCTTGATTGAATTATTGCAGTCCTTCCACTATCTAACAGAACCCTTTCTTTTTTTTTAGGGAAACATAACCCTTTCTATAGAAGGCAAATAAGATCAGCATGAAAGTTCTTAACTTGATTTTATTTTTTTGCATGCAACCTGAAGAAGTTGTTGACATACATCTAAATGTGCCCTACTTATTGCACTTCTAAGTGACTCAATCAAAATTGAAAGAAAAATAAAAAAGACAAAAGAAAATGCTTCCACGAGTCTTAATGTAAAATCCATAACATAGGATTTAGATATGCAATATTTAAAGCACATCTTGATGTGTTTTAGCAAAACTGTATTACTAAACAGTAAAACTGGGTTAGCTACGACATCTCACAACGATTTAAGATCATCAGCCCTCGGATCTGCATACGAACGCACCGGATGCTCTCGTGGAGCGCATGTCGGCCTCCTTGCCGCGCTAATGCGCGAACAACTCAGGCACCATTACAAGGTCGCTGCTCCATGAGCCGGGCTGCACGTGAACCGTTCTCGGAGGCTGCACGTGAACTCTTTCTTTTCCGTTTCTCCTGCCCTGTGTACTCAGCCTCGTAGCGGCAGTGGCACCATGTAGTAGAGCTCGACCGCTCGACTGTCCTCCTACACTACCGCATTAGTGTTCCTCAAACGCAAGGCCTTCTTCACCACACTATCGTCCCCGAGCATTGGTAAACCAACCGGCGAACCATGGTCTTCCGCATGGTTTTCAATTTCGGTTTCAACAAAATTTCAGTACCAACTGAAATCACTGAAATTCAGTGAAATTCAGTTTGCATTTCAGCCAAAAGGCCGAAATATTCTTTCGAATTTAAGTAAATATTTGAAATTTTCAAAAAATATCCGATTTCCTGTGTACTACTAAATTTGCTAAAATATTTTGACCGAAATGTAATATTTCAGTGTCTACTGAAATTAATGAAATTCAGTGAATTTCAGTGAAAATCTCACTGAAAGTGAAAACCATGGTCTTCCGTGCCATCACTTAGATGGCAGGAGACCTCTAAAGTCAAGAACAAAGTGAAAACCAAGAGAGTATCTCCAATTTTCTTGATGATGGAAAAATCTCAAATTTTTCATGGACATAAGGATCTTGAGACAAAGAGGTGAGGTAATTTATAGTGCGAAAATTGTGTTGCAAGCTCACTACCTTGACAGTCGTGTTCAGTGTTCTTACATATCAGCAAAGCAAACACATAAATTTGCAAGTACTGTTCAGTGTTCTTCCAACTCATACCACACCAGGGTAATTAGCCAGGGTGCTTGTAGAAACTTAATGGCCTCAGATTAAGGCCGGGCCATGGCCTATTATCTTTAAAAAAAATAGCTAGGGAGCCACTGGGTTGGACATGAGGACATGTTCGTCGTTCAGTATCCAGTGTTTTTGTTGAAATTCATCAAATTATGTTTTACTGAGAACAACCTTTTCAAAGCCGCCAATGCATTTTGCTTACAGATGAAGTGATGTTCTTTAGTTCCATTGTCGTCAACATCCAAAACGGCATGGTCATCGGCACGTCGTTCCTATGCAAGGGGGCTACTAGATCTCTGCGTCATCCAGACAAGGGTCGCCAAGGTGTTTTACTTACCACGAGATGGGTTTCGAATTGTGCCAGTGCCTCTTTGCTGCTCATCTGTAGCCCCGCGGCCACACAGACTCCAACCTTGGTCGTTGTCGCAGTCCTCACCCGACCCTTAGCTCAATCCCTCCGACGTCCACCCATCATCCTTGGGCCTCCTCCAAGCACCGACCAGAGGTAAAGGCGTTCACCAGAGACGAGAGAAAGCTTCCGGCCTCCACATCATCTCCCCCGGGCCAACCACCCCTGCCGCCTGATCAGTGGCGTTGTTGTGGGATTTGTTTCTTCCCACGTAGATCGACGATGAGGACGGAAACTGACTCCGGGAACGTCCACATCCACGTCTCGTCTGCACCTACCTTTCGTCTTCGGTAGCCTCATCGGTGCAGCCCCGGCGGCCGCCTCTCCACTGATCTGGCCCCACCCGCGATGTGTTCGACCCATTGTCCTAGGTAAACTATTCTCCTTGGTTTCCCTCAACTATTCATTCAAGTTCATCGGTGCATTGTGTAGATGCAGAGTCTATTGCAAGAGTTTCTTGATGACTCATTTCTCGAGGAAGAAGATGATGACTTCGGGATATGGGTCATTGTTCATAATCATTCGAGAGGAAGAGAGGTGGTTCTGAGCTTGAAACATGAAGCTAGCATGACCAAGGCAATTGTGTGTGCCCCAAATTTTCCTGACACTGTCCAACTTTATTTTTGTACTAAATAGAGTAGATTAGCCGAGAGAACTTGCGACAAGCATAGACAACAAAGACTACCTTGCATCATAAACCTCATGGTAGGGTCACAAATCATAGAATCTTAACTACCAGAATCATGGAAACATAGAATTTACTAACAATTTTAACCGTAGAATGAGATGAGTCAGTTTCGATCGTAAAGTCATAAAATCATATAATCGAATCATTATTCTAACTACCTTGGTTGCGGAGGTGGCTTATCAGGCGTGGATCCAATGAAAGGTTGGGTTGGTTGCATGTTGGGAAACGCTGTGGCGTCATTTGGGCATGTGGGTTGTCCAGATTTGGTCGGATTTCGCCGGTTTGGTCTCGATGGTATCGGTGTAGCAGTGTGTGGGTTATAGTGTTTTCCGCAACAATGAGAATGAAGGATATGGAAGCAAGGCGGCTCTGCACTTGGGACGGGAGCGGGCTGCATGGAGGCATGAAAGGCCTTGGTGGTGTTGTTGGCAGCGTATGTGGTGGTTGGCGGCGGGGAGCTGTCTAGTGCACTTGGCTGCTATTGGTGGCGTGTGGCTGGGCTCACTGTTATGTCTATGGGCTCGGTGAATTCTGGTGGGATCTAGCTCGCTGTCGGTCGATGCCGGCGTCGATGGAGTCTAGGATATAGTTCCTTCCTTGGAGGCGTCATCATAGAACCCCTTCACCTTCCCCGCCATACTCAGTCTAGGGCATTGCTGGCAAAACCCGATGATTCTTCATTGGTTGGAGTGGGGTTCAGTAGAAGTCGTTTCCGATTCCTCCTTGGGTGCCACGTCTTGGAGATATCGTCTCTTGTTAGCCTATGGTTGCTCTTGCATCTTTGTTAGCTTCATCGCCGGCTATGCGAATGCAAAAACTCAGGGTCAGTATGGAAGTCGAAGAGGCGGCTCTAGAAATATCCTTCTCGTGGCGTTGGCTTCACTTGGGAGGTAGAACCATCGACTACGCTCACTAGTGGCCTCACGATCACTGTGAAAGTTGGAGCGACAACTCGAGTAATCACATGTGTGCAGAGGAGGAACTACAGTGTTGGGTTGTGGTCAACTGATCAGGATGACCTCGGCCCAAACACTGTTACATACATACAACCCATGAAGGAAAACGGTGAAGTGAAAAAAGTTCACGCTGGTCCAAAGGGGACCTCCTTTTTCGCGCTGTAGGCGCTGATAGAGAAAACTCGAACTCACTGTAGCACCTACTGGGCCGGCCCATGAACGCTCAGCGTACGGAAGTATTGTTGCGCGAAAACCCACCAAAAAAACAAACTCACGCCGCCACATTGCTTAAAGAGGTTGGCTACCACAGTACCTTCTCGGTACTAGTAACTAATTGCAGCATGAGCACTTTAAAAACAATTGTAGCTGCGCTATTTGAATCAAACTCGCATATTCAAAAAAGTTTATTATATAAGTTCACTAATTTAAGGAAAAAACTTCAAGAATTTAAAAAATTATAGTGAGTTTCAAAAAAGTGCATCAATTTTTAAAAATTATAGTCAGTTTGAAAGGTTCATCTATTTTGAAAAAAACAAATCATCAAACTGAAAAACTTCATCCAATTTGAAAATAAGTTCATTAATTTTTGAAATAAGTTCATCGATTTTAAAATAATGTTTGATCAATTATTAAAAGTAGTTCATCAAATTGAAAAAAGTTCATCGAATCTGAATATATAGAAGTTCATGCAGTTTAGAAAAAAGTTCATGAATTTGAATAAAGGTTTATCAATTTTCAAAAAGTTCACTAATTTGAAAACAAAACCACTATTTAAGAAAACAGAAAAATAAAATAAAAGAATGAAAACTAAAAAACCAAATAAAAACATTTGGAAAATGACCAGCGAGCCCAGAACAAAACTGCAAACTGAAGAAAGAAATAAAAGGGAAAGAAAAAAGCAAGTGTGCAGGAGCGGGTAAGATATTCTAGAGGTTGCTGCAGTAGAGAAACAACACAGAGGTTGCAAGTTCAAATCCGATGGTTGAACCGTTTTTGTTTTTATAACAGAACAAAGAGAGAAGGTATATGGGCCGGCCAAGAGCAGAGCGAGGGGTGTGCAGCCGGTATACAGTTTGTACTAACGAAATCACTAATTAAGGAGCACTTCTTGCGGAGATCACTCCAACTTTCCCAAGTTGCGACAAGTGGCGCGCTGCATGTGCGCCACTTGTCACAACCTGGGAGTTTTCCTTTTTTTCGTAGATCCGTTTATTCAAAATGTTTTATCTCTTAAACCGTGTGTCCATTCTTGAACCGCTTTCGCCATTGTATTCGTTGCGTCGAGATCTTCAAAACAAGATCCCATGTTGATAGGTTTTGACGAACTTTTTTTTTCACGAAAAAATCGGACGAAAAAAACCGACGAAAAAACCAAACCAGAAACACAGGTTTTTTTCCTTTCCGAAAGAGGCACGCCCGTGCCTCTGACGAAAGCACAACCGTGCCTCTGGCGGAAGCAAAACCGTGCCTCTCGCGAAAGAAAAAAAAACAGAAAACGCGTTTTTTTTCCCTTTTTCAAAAGAGGCACGCCCGTGCCTCTCGCAAAAGCACAACCGTGCCTCTGGCATAAGCAAAACCGTGCCTGTCGCGAAAAAAAAACAGAAAACGCGTTTTTTCCCTTTCCGAAAGAGGCACGCCCGTGCCTCTCGCGAAAGCACAACCGTGCCTCTGGCGGAAGCAAAACCGTGCCTCTCGCGAAAGAAAAAAAAATAGAAAACGCGTTTTTTCCCTTTCTGAAAGAGGCACGCCCATGCCTCTCACGAAAGCACAACCTTGCCTCTGGCGGAAGCAAAACCGTGCCTCTCGCGAAAAATAAATGCATTTTTTTGCGCAAAAAAATTAGTTTTTTTGAAAAAAAATTTGATCGAAAAGCTAGGAAAGACCGGTAGAAAACCAAAACGTAAAAAAAAACCTAAAAAAAACTTTTAAAAAGCCGAAAACGCGTGCGTAAAAAAAAAATCCAAAGGGAACGCCCAGAGCGCGACACGTGGCGAATGGCTGTGAGCGCGCTGATTAGCGAGGCTCCCAAAGGAGCGCTCGTTAATTAGTTGCTCCCTTGTGGTCGGTCCAAAATGGTTTTTGCGAGATGAAAAATGCGAAAAAAGAAAGACGCTCCCCGCTGGGATTCGAACAAACAGCTTCGTGCTGATGCGCACGCTGCGCTAACCACACCGGCCTACAAGCTCTTGTGACAAAAAGTGCAGCGCAACCCTGAAAGAAACAAATAACAGCGATAAAACTTAAAATTTTCTAAAAAAAAAGCCCAAAAACTAAAGTTGCACTGAGGGATCAAAACAATCACCTCCTGACAGAGAACCATGTCGCTAGCCACTATAATTTCCTGGGAATTTGTGTATAAAATTGCAGCCCGGTGTATATGAACTATAAGCTGCAGCCAATTTAAGCATTTTGGAAATTTCAAACATGATTTATTTTTGAAAAATTAATATTTATTGAAACAAGAACATTTCAAATTAAAAACTCACACATTTTATAAAAACCGAACATTATTTGGCATTGTCAGACATTTTATTGCCTAAAAAGGAAAGAAATTGCAAATGAGATTTTTTTTTCAAAATTAAGGACAATTTAGTAAAACAATGCAACCTTTTTTGAACAAAGGAACAATTATTGAAAAAAGTAATATTTCTCAAAATTACAATCAATTATTTCAAACTCAAATATTTTTTAAAATATGTAAATAATTTTTGAAAACAGGAACATTTTCTGAGGTTCTCAATAAATTTTAAATAACCTTCCAAACAATTTTTGAAAAACACTAACAAAATTTGAAACCACAAACATTTTTCGAAACATTAAGAAACAATTTTTGAAACTCCCGCAAAAATGGAAATATGAACATTTTTTTGAAAGCAGGAACATTTTTTGAAAGTAGGAACATTTTTGAAAGCCGGAACATTTTTTGAAAGTAGGAACATTTTTTGTAATTCTAAATCATTTTTCAAAAAGTTGTGAACATTTGGCCGAAAAATATACCAAACAAGATTTGAAAAACGATCGTTTTTCAAAAATTGCGAACAATTCGAACAATTTTTGAAACCTGAACAATTTTCGAACTCCTGAAAAAATGGAGATTTTGAGAACAATATTTGAAACACGAACATTTTTAAAAAATTGAAAACAGTTGCTTATAGTGGGAACATTTTTTCAAATTCTGAACAATTATTGAAAAGTGCAAAAAAATTGAAAATCCTGAAATTTTTTCGGATTTATGAACGAAGCAGTAAAACACAACAATTTTTAAAAAATAAAAATAATAAATTGAAGAAAAAATAGAATTGAAAATGATAAAATCAAAAAAAGGTAAGAGAAAAAAGAAATAGAAACAAAAGAAAAATAAACAGAAAGGGAAAAAGGAGAGAGAAAAAAATAGGAAAAACGAAAAAAACATAACAAGGAAAAACCCGGATCAGGAACCTTTTAGAAATTTCCCAAAACCAGAAAAAAACGGGCTAGCCCAGCTCGAACGCTGCCTCGATCTTCCTATGTGAAACCTCAACAGTTTGCCGCAACGTGCGGCGAATAGGGAATTCCGGTGGTGGCTGGCGGGGAGGAAAGAGGTGGGGCGGTGGGCAATGGAAAACTGCCCCGAGGGCGTGGTCACGAGAGAGAAAGAGGGCAGCGATGTGTTCGTGAGGATGTTAACCCAATGGCATGGTAGGTTATTAATTAACGTAATGGCATGGTGGGTAATTAAAGCATGAAACGCGATTAGTATGCCGGAGGGATGTAGACCATCAGAATACATGTTTCGATAGGTAGGATGATTTGGTTCTCCACCCTTTCGTGCTTTTATAGTGGTAGTAGATATTATTTTTCCTTCGTAAGCGCCTGTCTAAGCGGTCCGCTTCCTTCTTTTGCGCTGATGCCTAACCCAGTGCTAGGAATCGATAGCGAAACTGCCGATCGACTAGGAAATTATTCCTAGCGCCTCACCTTTAGCGGAGACCTCCTATGTGACGTGGGATTCGAACACGGGACCGATTGCTATAAACTTCACCTTCCTACCAGCTGAACTGAGAGCCGCATCTGACCTTGTAGGAGCATCAAACTTAAAGAGAATACGCTGTGCAGATCCCAATTAGTTTAGAAATTTTGAAAGCAACTTTTTTCTTAAGAAAAACGGAATGTTCCATGAGACACAAACATTTTTCAAAATTGTGAAAAAATATTTTGGAAAACAGGAAACTTTTTAAAATCATGAACGACTTTTGGAAACGGGAACATTTCTCCAAATTCCAAAAAACAATTTGAAGACATGATTAAGAAACTTGTGAACAATTTTTAAAATTTGTGAACAATTTTTAAAAACAGGAACATTTTTTGAAAATTGTCAAAAATTTGAAAAGAAAACATTCAACATTATTTGTAAAACAAAAACATTTTTTTAATTTCAGTGGAATTTTTGAAAAATGCGAACAACTTTTTAAAACAGGAACATTTTTTTAATTTATGAACAATTTTTTAAAACACGAACATTTTCATATTTGAAATTTTTAAAATAGGAACATTTTTTGAATTTTTGAACAATTTTTAAAGACAAAAATTGTTTTAAAAGTTTTGAACTTTTTTAGAACAGAATTTTTTTTGAAAGTTTTGAACAATTTTCGAAACAAGATCTTTTAAAAATAAACTTGAAAAATAAAATAAAAGTAAAAGCGAAGAAACAATAAGAAAACAAAAAACAAAAATACAAAATTAAAGAAAGAAGAAGAAGAAATAGAAAAAAGACAAAAACGAAAACAATAAAACCCAAGAAGAAATAGGAAAACCGGTCAAAAAGATAAAAACGGTTCAGGGATTCGGCGCTTCACGTGTGCGTTGCGTCGACATTTTGACGCAACGAGCGGCACATAGGGTTTTCCTCGTAGAATAGGATATGCCGGTACAATGAGGACCAAAAAGGTAGCAGCCTAACTGCTTGCACGCATGCGACTGGAGGCCCAATCCGCTTTTCTCGACGCTTCAGATCGATCTAAAAAATATAGATCCATCTTAGGATCGCTCGTTCTATCGTTCACGCCAGCACTCCATCACAGCATCATGCCCCTTTCGCCCTTTCTTCCTTCACAAATTCAGGGTTAGTATGGAAGTCGAAGTGGAGGCTCTAAAAGTCTTAAGTCTCCTGCGTTGTCTAGTAGCCTCTCCGGCGTTGTGAAAGTTGGAGCTCACCTGTGTGTGTTGGGCCGGGGTCATTAATTGATCCCGAGGACCTCGGCCCAAACATTGTTACATACATACAACCCACGAAGGAAAATGGTGAAGTGAAAAAAAATGACCCCGGTCCAAAGGGGACATATTCCGCGCTTTAATCGCCACATAAGTGAACCGATACTCACTGCAGCACCTAATGGGCCAGCCCATGAACGCTCAACTCACCGAAGTATTGTAGCGGAAAAACCCACCAAAAAAGTGGCTATCACCTTTTACTCAAAAAAAAAGTTGTTATGACCTAGAATCGAACTCACACCGCAACATTCCTGAAAGCGGTTGGCTACCATTATAGCAGCTCGATGCTATTAACTGATTGCAGCGAGCACGCTTTAAAAACATTGGTAACCGCGCTATTTGAATCGAACTCGCACATTAAAAAAATATAATTAAATTATTAAAAATAGTTCACTACTTTGAGAAAAAGGTTCTATAATTAAAAAAAATTATAGTGAGTTTTAAAAATCTTCATGGATTTTGACAAAGAACTTCAGAATTTGAAAAAAAAGTTCATTCGTTTTGAAAAAATATTAATGTAAAAAAATTCACAGGTTTTGAAAAAAATCATCAATTAAAAAAAACCAGGCACTGAAAAGTTCATCGATTTTGAAAAAAAATAAGTTTCGTCTTGGTCTTCGGTTTTTCAGCATCTTCACGGTACAGTTGGAGAGTGCAGACAGATCCCGTGTTGACCTTGTATCCCATGGTAACAGAAAATTTGTCAGAGATACAACACACAATCAAAACAACGAAGAACGAAATCAATGTTGGGGAACGTTGCAGAAAATTAAAAAATTTCCTACGGTTTCACCAAGATCCATTTATGAGTTCATCTAAGCAACGAGTCAAGGAAGTGAGTTTGCATCTACATACCACTTGTAGATCGCGTACGGAAGCGTTCGAGGGAGCGGTGATGATGGAGTCGTACTCGACGTGATTCAGATCACCGATGACCAAGTGCTGAACGGACATCACCTCCGCGTTCAACACACGTACGGTACGGGCGACGTCTCCTCCGTCTTGATCCAGCAAGGAGGAAGGAGAGGTTGAGGAAGATAGCTCTACCGGCAGCACGACGGCGTGGTGTTGGTGGAGAAGCAGCACTCCGACAGGGCTTCGCCAAGCTCGTGACGGAGAAGGAGAGGTGTTGGGGAGGGGAGGGGCTGCGCCTTGGCTTGGGTGTGCAGCCCTCCCCTCACCCCTCTATTTATAGGGGAAGGGGCAAGGGGGACCGGCCCCTCTAGATGGGATCTAGAGGGGGGGCGGCGGCCGGGGAGGGGGGACTTGCCC